>NW_027286963.1:2252563-2352563 GCF_022747635.1 Hetaerina americana | reverse complement strand
CCGGAAACCTCTTCTTTATTTCTTTTTTAATGGTTCCCGTTTCATTTGATGATTCGTAAACACCGCAAGGGAGGCTTTATTTTTCGCTCTGCTCTCTCGACCAGCACTCATGTTGGGGAATGGGAGGGATTGGGGGTACCGTATTAGCCTACACGAGACTGGAGAACATCTCTCAACCGCATTATCGTCTAAATTCGTCCAAAGAGCGAAAAAGACCCCCCCCCCCACTCGTCGGCGAGGTTGTGATGGAAACTCCTTTAAGGCCTTTTCCATCCTCTGAGCCACTTCTATTATCTCCGCGCGTCCTCGAGGGGCCGACACCCTTAAGACCCTCGGGGCCCCCAACCATCCTTCTCCCCTCCTCAACCATTCCCTTCAACCCTTCCCCCCCCCCTCTTTCCCCTTCCCTCAGTCGTGTTTCTCCATCAGCTCGCGGGCATATATTTTCGGGCGATCGCCCTAAAAATGCTACCGCGGCGCGATCGTCTATTTTTATTGCGCTTTCGTGTGCGCGCGTGGCCACGTATGTCTCTCATTCTCTCTCCCTCTCTCTTTCTCCACTTCCCCTTCCCCCCTTTTCGTCCCGCGGGAACGGCCTCCAGAGATAGAATGCCTTTTCTCCGTTCTTCCAGGGGCGGTGAGCGTGAGGGGGCAGAGGAGAGGAGGAGGCGGCAGCGGCGCCCTCTTCGGTGATGTCGGCGGGGGCCGGAGGCGGAGACGAAGCTAAGCGGAAGGCGATGGCCCCCTACGGCGCCAAGTCGACTGACATGGGCAAGGACGACGGATGCTGCAGTGTCAACTTCCTGAAGAACGTCCTTCACTTATTCAATATCGTCCTCTTCGTGAGTACATGCATGCATTTATAAGACTCCATTGTTTGGCAAGAGGGGCGGGGAGGGGGCGTGTGCATTGCCGAGCAGAACATACTTGTCATCCAATCAAACCACTTCTTATCATGGATGTGCCCGAGTCAGAACCCTTTATTTTCGTTTCCTCACCTATATATTTGCGCTATACTCCCACCCAACCTGCCGCTTCAAGGGTGTGCGTGTGGTGTGGGTGTTAGGGTCCCATAGTTTTTAATACAAACATGCATTTATGCATAATAATATATTTTCCCCTCTCAAAAAAAATGCGTTGACTAACATACATAGGTTTCTCCATCTAGTATGCCATTCAACATTGGGGTAGTGTTCTCGTAAAATTGTCAAATTTTACTTTTGTGAATTAGGATTTCCAGGAGTGGTTTATGGCTATGATTTCGTATCATGCGAGAACTGAACGAGGGCTTGAATCTACCCGTTTTGGTGTCCATCTGTTTCTCTCATTTCATCATGGATGATCTAATTCACCTGTGTAATGTAAGGCTAAAATAATTTCATAGGAATGGAAAACAATTATTTTCGTGACCCTTCGTGAAATAGGGTATTTTTGACCTTGGCCTATTATACCCCTAGCTGTCTACCCTCAAAGTTGTTTTTGATAAAACCATCTCGCCTTTGCAGGTAACCCATAAATATGTTTCTTTTCTACATTCTTAATAAGAATAATTTTCGATAACTTCTTCTGGTAATTGAGAGTTTTTTCCTCTCTTTCCAACTTGTTTTCAGTGTTGAGTTTCTCAATATTAGAATAATCGGGGTTGTTGTCAATGTATATTCGTGGTCATTGATAAAATCCTAAAAAACTATTACCTTATTCCTTTTCGTCAAGACTAAATTGACATATATATATATATATATATATATATATATATATATATAATATATTTCTGTACAATATTATATTGTCAATACTATACTCCTCTAATTAATAGGGTTTTCGCAGGTTGTTTGCATCCCCTTTCTCTTCTTGTGTGTTTTCCTGCGTGGGTTTTTACTAGGTGAGCTATGCCACTATAAAAACACAGATGTAGATTTTTAAACGTCGCTGAAGACGACGGCCGAGCCGTCGAAACGTCAAAACAACATATGTGAGTGTCCTTTCTTTGTGTGTCTATAGTCTAAAAATCTACATCTGTGTTTTTATATGTTTGTGCGTCGCCGAAGAGCGTTCCATTTCGAAGATAATTATATATATATATATATATATATATATATATATATATATATATATATATATATATATATATTCCTTTTCTTTTCAATGTGCAAATCTTTGCATAATGAATATGGGTCTATGTGCATGTGTGTCTATATGCATTTATGCGTATATATGCATGTAGTTATAAATTTTATGCCTACTATAATATGGATACAACGGTGGGTTAAAAGGAAGAAGGGACCATTAGGTCTCAATTTCGCCCAAATAAAAACCTTTATCTATCTATTGAGGGCTCGTTCACCTTTCTCCGTGTAGAATAAAATTGAAGAATCTTGGAATAGGGACGAATCACGGTAACACTTTCAAATAACGATTAATTCTGAATTTTAGTTAATTTTAATATTTAAAGCTTCGATATTATGTGTATTTAAAAAAAAGAAAACACAGTGACGGAATGGAAAAGATGATAGCCTTTTAACCTCAACAAATTCTGCAGATATCCATTGGGAACAAAAATGGCTCACAAAAGACAGCGAGATGGCAGCTAGACGGGCTAACGCTCCCTTCATCATTTTGTGAGAGGTTTTTAGACAAGAGGTGTACATTAGGGATTGATATGCCTGTGCAAATGTATTTCTGCTTTTAATGTTCAATTTCAATTAGAGCACGAAGAAAGGTCATGTCTCACACTACGTATAAAAACATTATTGA
The DNA here is from genome assembly GCF_022747635.1 of Hetaerina americana. NCBI lineage: Eukaryota > Metazoa > Arthropoda > Insecta > Odonata > Calopterygidae > Hetaerina > Hetaerina americana. Next base: position 2,349,809 of record NW_027286963.1, on the reverse strand, counting down.
GTACCTTACAATTTTTATTGTTCATTCGTTTAAGTCTTAACGGTTGAGATGAACTGCAATTCTTCTAAGATCTGTTAACTATTTTTCAATTCGACATTCTTTCTACTTCCCTTCATGTCTTCCAAAATACCCATTCTTCCCTCTACCCCGCTCATCCAGCATTCTTCCTTTTAAAAGTCTTCAACGCCCCTTTTGTATCCGAATATTTTCTGCATTCCTACCTCCTTCACATTCCTCCCAGCAGCCATTTCTCTCTTCTATTCTAACATAAGCATGAGGAAATCATATGACTCATATGGATTTTAATGGTTCCTTCACAATAATAAACAGGGTGCGGCACTAAAATCCGGACAAACACGCGTTTCCTCGTATGAGATTTCATCGCCGGATCAGCGAAACCTTCCCCAGACTTCTCCGAAGCATTTTACTTAGCCACAATATCATAAACAGTTTATGTGGGGTACCAAGAGAATCGAACTATTTCGATAAAATATAACGCCCAGCGCGAACTCTTTCGATTTTAGCGGCTCTTCGATTGTACTTACCGCACTTTTACGTAAAATCTCGTCCGTTTTGAGGTCATGAATGTTTACTAGATGCCCATAGCTTTCAATAACGCCAATCGTGACTCCAGTGGAACTACGATAATTCAAATTGAAATTTGTTCGGATTTAAGCGCCGCACACTATATATATCGTATTTGTTTTAACTTCGACCAATATTTTTAGCGGCTACTTATAAGAATAATTAAGCAGTGCGCTGATGGCATGTTCTGAATAGCACCGAAAATATGCTAATTCACGATGAATTAGGGTAATTTTTAAAGTGCTAACAGAGAATGGGGAAAAGTACGCTATTTTCTAAATACAGTTGAAATTGCGTGATTTCAAAGTACATCCATGGTGAATTGTGTAATTTTAGAATTGCAATGTGACAAAATCTCGTTTGGAAATACTTTATTTTCCGAGTACAGTGATCATAAATTTCGTTGGTTTCGAAAAAAAAACATCGCCGATTTCAGTAATTTATCAGAATACTGCATCTGTACAGATGAACTATTGATTATAATTTCAATACCAGTGGAAAAACATATGCGCTTCGTTGATGTTTGTAGTTTTACTGGTTTTTACCTTTCATTAACAAGATTTTCCAATGAGGTGAATCGACAAGGTAATATATAGATACGACGGACAAAGTAAAGGAATAATATATTATGAGTTTTTGCCAACAGCCAATTAATAAGTGAAAAAACTGTTTTTTTTAAGCTAAAAAAAATCTGCAAGAAAATTTGCCGTGACTGTGTATTAAAATTCTTGCAATACTTTCAAGGATTTGAGTAACATCCTCGCGATTTAAAATGTACGTCACCTCACGATCACACGATATTAAAAAGACCCTCTTCGCCAACTTGCGTTTTCACGTTTTTAAAATGCGGATTTATGATTTCGTTTGTTCAAAAGTCGTAATTTTTGTAAAAAAAATGAAGATTGACAATGTGCACAAGAAAAGCTGTGTATTGAAAAATATTTGAATTACGATTTTTTAAATGATTTCCAGACATATACCCTTATGTTTAATGAAAATTGTTGGAAGGAGTTAGATGCAGAAGTAGCCGATTTAAGAGGTTCCACAGGGTCATATCCTGGGACACACCGATACGAGGAAATTGTGCATTTTCGCCTATGCGCGTCAGGTTTTGAAAGCCCCGTAACCGCCACCTTACTCTCACTCATCGTTGAAAAAGTCCCCCTAACATATCAGACAAGTGTTTTAGCTCTAAAAATATTTTTTTTAAATTCACTGTCGCCTTATTATCTGAACTCAGATGATAAAACATCGACATTTTGAAGGGGGATTAAACCCTCTACGCATGAACATTAATACAGTCCAAGCGACCAAAGAGGATTAGTATTCATTTATATTTTTTATTTCTTTCACATTCATTGATTATTTTATATTCTATCCTTTTTTTATCTTGATTTCTGATTTTCTTAATCAATATGATTATTTTAACGAACTTTGCTTTGATGAAAATGTAAAATTCAATTTTCTTTTGAGCACTTCAAATTTCTTTGTCCTTTGGATTGTAATAAAATGGGGCATTTATATTCGGTGTGCATTCTTCAAGTATTTCTTTTGGTTCTTTTTTCTTACCTACTTTCCATTTCAGCTCTCCGGCTTGGCTGTCCTAGGTGTTGGTGCCTGGACGGTCGCCACCCGGCACCACTATGTGGTGCTCCTCACTACCTCGACGTACGCCCTTGCAGCATATGTGCTGATTGTTGCAGGGATATTGGCAATTATTGCATCGCTACTCCTCCTTGTCGGGCTACTGCGTGAGAACCGATGCAGTATACTGGGTGTAAGTTCCTTACCCTTACTAGCATAAGCAAGATATTATGCCAAGCCATTAAAGTAGAGCTCATCAACTGCAATTTAAAATTGTATGCACCTGTGTACCTAACCAATTGTGACTCTCTCCCTTTCTGTGATTGTAAAAAAGTTGACATGTATTATAAATGTACAAATCTGATTACAATCGGACCATGTTGTTGCTGACTATTATTATCATTGATAATCTACCAGTGGAGGTAGATTTAGGGTGTGCACAGGTTATACAATGGTGGAAGGATAAATTTACTTGCCCCTCTGAACAAAATTCAAGTCAGCATCTGACACTAGATTAAGTCCCTCTTCCATTCTGAGTACCACCTTCCTCCTGTCATTCTCTCAAACATATTCAATCCTATTTCTGCCCCTTCCTCGTTTGCCTAACATTCTCCCCTCTATCACAGTCTTCAACATCCCTCTTTCAATCAATATTCTTTTAATCTTTTTTTTCTATCTCCTTATAATTTCTCCCAGCAACCTCTTCCCTCTCCTACCACACCTAGCACTTCTTCATTTGTTTTCCTTTCCGTCCACTTAACCTTCTCCACAACCGCATTTCAAAAGCCTCCAATTTATGCCTATCATCCTGCTTCATTGACTATGTTTCCTTGCTGTAAATAACCACTCTACACATCAAAGTTTGCATGAGTCTTTTCATTACATCTTAATATGTGTCCTTGTTATCAATTCCCTCCTCGTGAAAGCTTATTTGCCTAATTTGCAACTGTTCTCATAATATCATGACTGTTTTCACCATTTAGTTCAAAAACACTTCCACCTGCTCTAGTTTTTGTCCTTCAATTTTGGTATTTAGCTTAGTCTTTCTCGAAAACTGGAAGCCAGTTTTTTATTTATATGCATTCTTGTGTCATATTTATCACATTGACTTTTGAATGCACTCAGCATTGTTTGAAACATCTTTGCTAACTGACAAGATAAAACAAACACATCTATAATAATTATATCACCATGTATGGTAATGGAAAAGTAGTATATGTATTCATTACATTATGAGGACTGACTGGTGAACATTCAATGTATATTTCTAAGATGGATTTGGTTTATAACTCTCTCTGAGTGGCTAACCTCCTGTCAGTCAAAGATTAAAATTGTCTTGATTAATTTTTCATTTATGATCAATCAGGAATTGTAATTTTTTAAGCATGTTGCATATATTAACCCTAGAACTGTAACACTATTTTTTTCACCCTATTCTGATAACGCAAGTTAATTATCTGTGGAAATACTCGTGATGTCATGGAAATTCATCGGCTTTGTAGATGCTGATATTTATTTATTATTTTAATAATTTTATATTTGTCATCATTTTTAATCCATTTAACTTTCTTACCAGTACAAGTTCATTTTAAAGAGATTTGAAAAATTATATTTGCAATGGAAGTTTACATTGTAGTTGTGGTACATGCTGAGGACTGAATGATCAGTACTTTATGACTTTAATTGAAATATTGTACTATTTAATTATCATCAGCTAGAATATACTATTAGACAGATCTTTATGGTCATATTAAAAATATGAAATGAGAAGTCATTATGGAAATCTTGAGCGTCAATAAGCATATCTCTTATTCATTTTGGTTACATTGTTCATAAAACTTTCTTTTCCTTGGGAATCTCCTGGGATCTACCCATGTATCGGTAATCCTGTGACAATTTCTTTATCTCCAAGTGTGTCTATTCATCTGGCTATTCAAGTGTTTTATGGTTCAATGATTTAACTTTTCAGCTGACCTTCCTGTTGCTTCTGATATTCCTGATGGAGGCCATGGTTGGCATGCTGTCCTATATTTATGAAGAGCAAGTGGAGGGTGAACTTTCACTCAGTTTAAACGATACATTTCTGCAAAACTACAATGTGAATCCCGAGAAGACAGATGCCATCGACCAAATGCAGAGAGAGGTGATTGTTTTACCATTTAATCATGTATCCATTGAGGTGGATATAGGATGTGAGGAAAGGAGGTTTAGGATATGGAAAAAAACTTCAATGAAAATGTAGGGTATGCCTTCAGCCCAGTGTGGAAGCCCCAGAAATAAAGACAGCAGGGAGGAGGAGAGAGAACTTGATCAACAGCCAATCAGGATTTATGTTACCCCAACTGGAGGATAGACAGGGTGTGACACTTAAATCCAGACAAACACGCGTTTCCTCAAATGATATTTCCTTGCCGGGTTGGCGAGACCTTCCCCAAACTTCTCCAAAGAATTATACTAGGCCACAATATCGTAAACAGTTGATCTGGGGTACAACACGAAGAATCGAACTATTTCGATAAAATATAATGCCCAGCACGAACCCTTACGATATTAGTGGCTCTTTGATTGTACTCCACACTTGTAAGTAACATCTCGGCCATTTTAAGGTTATGACCATTTACTAGATGCCCATAGCTTTCAAGAACGCCAATCGCGACCTCCAGTGGAACAATGATAAAGCAGGAAATTCAAATTGAAAATTGTCTGGATTTAAGCACTACACAATGCATACAGTGCATAATTTATGTTTTCACATTTTCTAGGCACGAATTTTGCGTGCGCAATCCACTATGAACTCTTCATAATGTTACAAAAGAAAGCCCTTCAACGGGGATATCACGTGTTTTTCTTGCCTTCTTCAAACATACCTGTATAAGATGGCAAAAATAATGACTCCAGTCTGGTTTTGTAGATTTCCCTCTGCCCATGGGCAAATCCCAGACAAATACCACTCCTGGCAAAAGTATAATAAGGTTTATCCACCATCGCTACGTTCTTTGTTGACCTCTTTATTTTTCCTACAGACCCCAAAGAAGAGGTTGCTCCTAAAAATGGGAATTCAGGGTTGGTTATATTGTTGTATAGTGTATATGGTTGGTACTTTTTACTTTTTATTTGCCCTTACGATTTGGGATAAAAACCTTTTGAACTAAACTGAACTGATGGCCTGGAGTTGGTCATCGAAACAATGACAGCTGAAACCCTGTCCTGGTGGAAAATCCATTAAGATTTCACCGTAATCTTGCACCAGGAAAATACCAAATTTTACCATGGTATCTGGGTTCGAATATCTGTAAGGGAAAATTATATTTTCACCGTAATTCCTGCATTTTCAATACACATCAGCATGTAACTCAATTAAAACAAATTGTATGACATTTCCTGCAGTTCTGTGAAAGAATTGGTTTCATCGTGGGGCATTTATTGGGAAATGAACGAAGAAATTTTTGATGGGTTTGTGTAAGAGATCTCATGAATTTTATGATTCAATGAGTTTGATAGGCAGTGAACAAAATTCAACAGATTCAACAAGAGCAAGGTTTTGTAATTTACCAAGTTTGGTGAATGAAAGGATTCTTGGGCATTGGGTACAAGGCTCACATGATGTGAAGGATTTAACTAATACTCCTGGGGTAAAAATTCATGATTATATGTATACTCTTTGCATTAGCAGTCTTAAGTAATTGATTAAATGGAAAATAGACAATAAGATTTTATTGCACAGTGTTTTCTGAGGGTACCTATGGCATTTTATTTGAGAAATGCAATTTTCTGGGGATATTTTTTTAGGAGCAGGCAGGCATTATTGCAAGTACATTGGCCATTTATTGAATGCGTGAAATGAATTGAGCTTTTTATCCTGCCACCCAAGGCAAAAATATTGCAAATTAACAGTTGCCAATCTTCTCCTATAAAAAAACCATCCCCGGAGTAAAACCTCTTGTCATATGTGCATGTGTTTTTTGTACTGTGTTTCTAATTAGTGTTATGACTGCAACGGCTTTAAAAAAGGAAATACTTTGTTCTTCCACGAGTATTTTATTATTCACGACCTAGGTTTTGACTTAGCAAGTCATCATTAGGTAAAGTACAGAGGAGACACAGCTTTCAAATTTCCAAGAGCAGTCATCATAAGGGTATATTAGTTAATGACCTGACATACTTCTCCCGTTCCCCCTTCTGGACCTCCCTCTGTTCCACAGCCCCTCTCCCCCCTTGATGTCATACCCAACTGCCCTCTCTCCCTCTCCCAGACCTGATGCCATACCCAACTGCCTTCTCCCCCTCTTCCCCATACACACACACCAGTTTCCCTTCTCTTTCCCCTCCTCCCACTTCACCAAACCCCCCCCCCCTACTTCACTAACACTCCCCTCCTCTTCTTTGTCTATTATACGAGGGTCATCCGGAAAGTAGTACCCGTTCGTGAAATAAAGACACAAAAGTAAATATTAACAAACATAAAAAATTTTATTTGAAAGAGGATACTTTAAACTACTTCTCAACATAATCTCCAAGCAAATTAAGGCATTTGTCATAACGTGTGACAAGTTTCTGTATTCCTGCTGCATAGTCCTTCGCCGCCAGCTCATTGAGATACGCGAGGGACCCATCTTGCACAAATTTTTGCATAATGCAGATGGTGTTTAACAATTTCATGAACAATTGTTCGAGAAACATTGGGAAAATGCTCACAGATGTCATCAATTGTGACGCGCCGATCGTTCCTCACGAATTCGTCAACTGAGCTCACCAGTTGGTCTGTAATGACAGACGGTCTCTCCGAACGCTCATCGTCGTGTGTGTTCCCCCTCCCTATGTTGAAGTTGCGACACCACCGCCGAACAGACGACTCGTCCATTACATTGTCTCCATACACCTCCTTTAATTGGCGATGAATATCACATGGGCGAACGTTTCTTGCATTGAGGAATTTAATCACTGCCCTCACTTCACAACTGGCGGCGTTCTCAATTTTTTTAAACATTGTAAACAATCACAGAAACAACACAGGCAATGCTAGCGTCACGCAACTTGGCTCAGAGAAGGCAGACAAGCCACTGAAGCTATCTGACCTCGTCCAGCGGCTACTCGCGTCGTCAGCACTTCATGCGGCACGAACGGGTACTACTTTCCGGATGACCCTCGTATATAGATGTGTGTCCTCTGTACTTTACCTGATGATGACTTTGTAAGTTGAAACCCAGGTCGTGAATAATAAAATATATGTGGAAGAACCAAGTATTTTCTGTTCCAAAATGAATCACTTCCACAAAGTGACACTTCCAGCCATCCTATTGCAAGGGTTTCATTTATATGCATAATTTTGTTTACTATTTCTCTATATCTCTTATAAAGGAATCATAATATTTTCAGTAATTTTCAATTCATTTTTATTTGCAATGTGTATTGGAAATCATGAATTATTACTCAAGTTGTTCAGGATTTCTGAGTTCTAAACCCTTCCATGACCTTTTCCACAAAAACTATGACGGCAATTTAATTTTATAAGTTTGTCCCTAAGTTTTAGTAAAGGGCAGGTAGGGAATGAATATCTAACGGATTACTTTGTTGTTTCTGTTCACAGTACAAGTGTTGTGGGGCGATACGTTTTGAGGACTGGGAGTTCAGCCCATGGCATAAGGAGCTCCAGATGATGCATCAGAAAGCTAAGCATAGACACGAGAAGTTTAATAAAGTTCCAGATTCCTGTTGCATATCAGAGTCATTTCTTTGTGGCAAAAGTAATCACCCCAGTAACATATTTGGCAGTGTAAGTTCATTTACTGTTACCCTTATAAAGTATTTATCCTCCTGATTTCACATGAATTTGATACCAAACTGATATGAAAAGTTAATTATGAAGGTCATTCAATAAGGAAAGAAACAAATGCTCTCATTTTAACACTATTCAATGAATCTGTACCATTTTTTCATCGGTGTCAGTTGGCAACCTTGGGATGATCTCTTATCAATTGTTTGATTATTTTGTGTTAGCATGACCTCAAAATCTTCAATTCACCATGGCAAGTCCACTAGAAGATTGCACCTTAGAACAGCAATGCACTCTCATTAGATTTTTAGTCCCAGAAGGTGTAAAACCAAGTGAAATACTCTCTAGAATGTTGACACTGTACAATATGGGAAAAGTTGTATGAACGATGAGAATGTTGGAGAAAGTTGGTTGATCGGTTTAAAAGTGTCCGAACAAGTGTGGGTGATGAACCCTGAAGTGGATGTCCAGTCAAAGTTTCTTGACCTTTGGATTCGAGGATCATTGGGCTTATTTGTGATTACAGAAGAATTAATGTAAAAATTATAGCGAAGAAAATTCAATTAAGATTTGGTAATTGTCACAATATCATTCATAACTATTTAAAGTACGGAAAAATGTGTGCAATATGGGTTCCCAGGCAGCTTACTAATGCTCATAGAGAATCGAGACTTTCCATTAGTCAAGACTTAAAACAAACAAAGTTTGATTGGAGGAGATGCTTTTTTTGAAAGAACTAACTTGTGATGAGGTCTGGATCCATCACTACGATCCTGAGGCCAAAAGACAAGAGTATGGAGTGGAAACATCACCAGCTCTCCTAGTGCAGTCTTCTAGTGGACTTGCCATGGTGAACTGTAGATGTTAAGGTTATGTTGACATGAAATAATTGAACAGCTGCTCGAAGCTCATCCCTAAGTTGCCAAGTAACAACCCTGAAAAAATGGTGAAGGGTCATAGAATAATTTTAAAAAGAAAGAGCATTCGTCTCTTTACTATTTGAATGACCCTCATATAATTACTGTAAAAACTCTAATTTTTTAACCATTTAGGATAATTGATGGTGAATATGGTTAATAATGATCAATATGATGTAACTAGTCCAATTTAGAAATTCATGACATCCAAATGGTGCAAACTTAGTAATGAGTGGTCACATCTGTGTCTAAGTACTTCAATGTACTCACAGTTTTCATAAGGACTTGTGTAATTGCTTATAATTAGTCTTAAATATAAAGAGGTTTAATTAATCATTGTAATTCCAGGAAAAAACGTTCTTGTTAACTTTTTTCACTTAATTGATATATTTTTATATGTTTCGTGTATTTTTATTATAACCAACCATCATTGTCAAAACTCTAACTTTTTAAGTAATCTTAAAATCATTGGTCATCTTAAATCATTCAAAAGAAACAGTTAAATGGTTAGGATAGGGTGCACCAGAGCATTGGAAAATGTGAATCAAATATTCCTCTGTTCATTATTACATCCTAGTTACAATAGTATTTCTGCATTAATATTTCTAAGAACTGTATCACTCCCATGCAATTTAAAGAAGTGCTAATGAATTAATCTTAGGTTGTACCATATTTGCTGGCCACCAATGTCATTGGTACAAAGCTTGAGTTACATATCAATTGACATGTTTTTGCATTCTTGTTTCTCTGACCTGTGATTATGATGCTATATGACTTTTTATTACTACATTCACCAACTTGTACACCGTTATTTTCATTCAAATGACTGCAATAATGTCTAAATAATCCAAATTATCCAATGAGGGCTCTCCCAAATGACCCAGGTTTCGACATTGAATGTCATCATCAGGTGGTCCTCACAGAAGTCACCTTGGTATACATATATATTTATATATATATATATATATTTTTATATATAGGCCAAAGAATCGGGGCACTTGGTTGCTTAAAGCATTGCAGATCTCAGTATAAATTATGTTTCCTGGATAGCTCAAGTGGTTAAGAGCCTCCGCCAGGCAAGTGGATAGATCCGGAGTTCAAATCCCGGTCTAGGAAATATTTTTGCATTCGTGATCTGCTTGATTCCGCCTTCCCCACCTCTCCTCTGTTCGTCCTTTATGTGTGTTCCTATCCCTTTTCCTTATATCTGTTTCTATATAAAAATGAGTATATATATATGAGTATATATATATATACTCATTTTGTATATACATACATATATATATATATATATATATATATATATATATATATATATATATATATATATATATATATATATATATATATATATATATATATACATACATATATATATATATATATATATATATATATATACACACACACACACACACACAACACACACACCTTCTGAGGGGGAAGGGGGGCTTGGTCAGAGCAGGAGCAAATTCTTTTAAATAAAGTGTCTGGAATTACAAATTCAATAATTTCATTTCAATATATTATGTGAATTCCATAAAATTACGTTGGAGACAACAAACATTTTTCTTGTTTTTATTTCTTTAAATAATGCCATGAAAATTGAATATAAAATCATTTATGTTTGCAGGGTTGCTTGTACCGTCTGGCAAAGGAGTTGAAGTCACAGCTAATCATCCTTGGAGCCACAGGCCTTGGGATATGTGTTGTGCAAGTCTTTGGGATGATATTTTCGTGTTGCCTTTACATCAAACTTCGAGAGCTGAAGGATTATGAGTGATAAGGGCTCATTGATGATTATTATTATTATTATTATTTAGTATTCCACCGTTTTTGGTAGATTTTGTATGGACTCAGGCTAAACGATGGTGCAATGATAAATCCCATGCCTCTCCCAACAAAACACAACCTGACATCCAACACTACAATAAGCCCCTCTTCAAGCCTGCATACTTCCTCCATTCATTCCGTCCAACATGCCTATTCTATTTCAACCACTCTTTCTTTTGCCTAACACTTTCCCCTTAACACAGACTTCAACATCCCATCGCTAATGGAAATGCTTTGCATTCATCTTTCCTGCCTCCTTTATATTTCTCCCAAAAATCCCCTCTCCTCCCGTTTCACCCTTCCACTTCCTAATTTGTTTTCGTTTCAGTCCACTTTAACTTTTCCATCCTTCTCCGAACCCACATCTGAAAGAACCTCCAGTGATTGCCTATCATCTTGCCTCAATAACTATGTTTCTTCGCCGTACTAAACCACACTCCATTTCAAAGTTTTGATAAGCCATTTCTTACTCAACGTCCCTGTCATCAATTCCATCCTCCTCGTGAAACCTTCTATGTCTAATTTAATTCTTCTCCTCATGTCCCAACTACTTTGTCCATTTTTGTCAAAAATGCTTCTGAGTTAGGTAAATTACCCACCAGCACTAGTTCATGGACTCCTATTTTAGTTTTTAACATAGCCTTTCTCTTCCTCAATTGCTGCAGCATAACCTTTGTATTTTTTATTTATTCTCATGTGGTATCTATCGCACTAACCCTCCAATGCATTCAGAAGAGTTAGGCAATCCCCTGGCTGACTGACAAAACTAAAAACTTGATTTTCCATAAAGGCTATAGCGGGATAAGATGGTAAAATCTGCACTCGGCTGGATTCTTATTTGGGATCAGGCACTGGAAAGTAAATATTTAGAAACCCCTTTAGCCAAATTTTTAGCTCCCTAGGTGGTGGCCCGAGGGGTCTCCTATCGCAAAGAAAATGTGTTTTTTCGAAAAAAAATTTTCCTGGGTGATCCTTTGCTTTAAAAAATCTGAATAAATTCATAATCATACATTTTTATGCTTAAAAACATTCTGATTTTTTTCAGATTTTTTGGATCAAAATTGAGCTCAGGAAAAATATTTGAATTTTACAAAGAATTTTCAGGTTATGTAGGTAATTTTTGGCAAACTTTCAAATAATTATTTTTTGTGTATACTTCTCTGTTCTTTTAAATGGTGGGGTTGAATTTGCCATTTACTCTCCGGAACATCCTCAAAATTTGAAAAAACCCATTTTTTTGTTTTTTCCTCCATGTTTTTAGCACATCAACTCAACTGCATGTCAATAAATAACAATTTTTGATATATTTTTTCGTTATTTCTAATAACGGGATGAAGTATTACCTATTTGAGCTTTTAACAAAAAAATATAGTCATATGTCTCAGTGAGTTCTCTGAATAAATGCTGCATGGTATACAACTGCTCTATAAAATCACTGAAATTTAACTAGGAGGTAAAACAAAAGTCACTAGAAGGCCTAAAGGACATCCCGATAAATGAATTTCAGAAATATTTTGAACAATGGAAGCATCATTTGGTGATTTGCATTTTGGTCAATGGGGAATACTTTGAAGGTGAACAAAATTTAATGTAAATACATTGAGAACTAAAGAATCTTTGACAACCTTTTTGTTATTTTTGGGTCCCCCCCTCGTATCCTCATGGTGAATTCTTTTTGCAAATTCTACTGGGTTAAGCTCTTCCTTGCCACCAAAACTTCTGTGGATGGCTCAGTCCTGAAGACAATGGATGGGTCATCCATTGAAGCATCAGCAATAATGGAGAACTTTGTCCAGTAGAATTCCCCAAAAGAATTTACCAGATGTGGGATTCATTACGATTAGTTAACTCCTGTCTCCTGCAGAACTCTAATGTATTCTCCCCATGGTCATTCCCTGCACCTAAACAGTAATCCCTTACCTCATCACCATCTCTTCCATCACCTACTGTCAATTTTCAGTTCCCCATCACTATGAAGTGTTTCCCTGCAGGAACATCTACGATGTCATCCTCTAACTCATTGTACACCCTATGATTGCTTGGTGGTGTGTGCACCTTAATAATGACCTAGTTTGTCAGTTCCACATGTACTTCTTCTAATAATATTCCATCCATTGCTTGCTCTATGTTTAAAATGCTTCTTCCTACCTTTTTATTCAATATTAATGCCACCCCCTGCTTCCTTTCATCCCCTCCATTGTCCACTGTATATTACCCCATAAATAACACTCCAGTAATCCCCAATGTCCTTCTATCTCACCTTGCACAGCCCTAAAATGTCTATTTTTCCTCCTTTTATCTCTCCTTTTACATTCTCTTATTCCTTTCCTCAATATTGTCCTAATATTCCAAGTGCCTCTTCAAAATAGTTTGGTCCTTTTCTTTGCCTTCAGTGCTGCTGCTGTCGCTTCATCTTTGCAAGGATTTCATGAGATGATGGCTTGGAAGCTTTGCCTCCTATGCTGCTTTGCACAACACATGACCGATTGGACTGAGTCCTATAGTTGCCAGGATTCATTTTCTTTATAGTGCCCATCATCATTCATTTCTAGAGATTAGTAATATGAGGTGGTTTCTCATTGCCTTCCTCAAGAGTGTTTTTAATGTGGCATTATCATGCAAATATCTGGCTCAAACAGGTCAGATGCCTTTGCAGCCACCTCATTGAGAGACAGATGCTGTGCGGTTTATTTTTCATCTGGCTCCTACCTATTGACCTATATGGCATGGGTGACTCTACCAGGAACAAATATCATTGCTCCCCTCAGTACAGCCATATAGGGGTCAACAGAACATTTACGATGACTCATAATTTTTCATCACTTAATAGTGTCATCAGTGGACGATGTGAAAGCTTTAAAAGTGATTTTTTTATGACTCTAAATGTTTTAACTTTGCTTATTTATTAGCAAATCTATTAAGATTGTTTCAAATGTTTTTTTTTAATGTGCATCAGTGGCGATAGTACTATGATTTGCTTTTCAAACCAATAAGTGAATAAAATGAAATTTTCATCTCAACTGTTGTTGTTAGGTAAGCTTTGTGATCTACGCATCTGCTGGTGTAATCTATGCATGTGTTAGTAGCATCATACAAATTTCTGAAGGGTGCTTCTGATTAGGGCTTCAGAGGTGGAGTGAAGAAGATAAGATAAAAGAAAGCATTGAAAATTGAAGATGGATGGAGTTGTTTAAATTATAAAAATTTCCATTGGTATGCATCCTTTTCGCCATATCTCCATATTGCATACAGAAGGGTAAAGGTGGGTCAACTAAGATAATGCCAAAGCCCAGTTTGATTCTTATTTCCAATTAAAGAAAATAAGGTCGGTCTTTTTAAAAGCAACTGTCAATGGCTTGATTTGGAAGATGTGTGTTGTGTCTTTCCTAATGTATCCATTGCCTAATTATATGTGTGTGTTATTAATGTGAAAGAAAATAGATAGGGGGGGGGACATTCAACTAATTTAAACAGTTTGAAGTAAAAATGGATCTGATTTTAATTCTTCATCGTTAATAAAGTAGAGGAGTTCCTAGAAACTCTCTATTTTGCATATATATATATATATATATATATATATATATATATATATATATATATATATATATATATACATATATATATATATATATATACATATATATATATACATATATATATATATACACATATATACATATATATACATACATATATATATATAAGTGTAAGCGTACAAAATGCTATTTTGTGTACCTTAATGTCAGTTGTGATTTTTTGTCATGCTGACCACAAGAAAAAAACATATTTTTATTGGGTCTTGTGAATAAGGGATATCTATCTATCTGTGCACAAGATGGACGAGAAACTTAAATAATGAAATATGAACAAAAAAAATATTTTTTAGCACATTTTGGTATATGTACGTTGAGAGAGCAAAGCTTAAAGTAGTGCAATATTTCATTATATTAATATATTTTTATTACTTTGTCATGAATCTGTGAAGGATTAAATCCCTGTAGGTACTTACTTACTTACATTGCAGATGCATTGCCTTGTAAAATAAAAATTCCATAAATGACTACTTTTGTATATATATATATTTTCTTAATTGATGTTGGTTTGTTAAATGATTGTAAATTTGTCAAAATAGAACTCTGTCAATTGAATGTAATTAAATTTGTGAGAAAATTGCCATGAAAATTGCCATTTTTGAAAGTTATTTTTTTTTCTTAAATGAGCTGTGACCGATGTATGTTTTTTTTTAATGGTCAAATTGACTTTGTCATTAATCAGATCAACATTTGCCATTGATCTTGAACTCATCTGCATAATACTCAGCAAGTGTTATTTGTGAGTAATTCAATAGAGTTTCAGTTTCAGTTGAAACTTTTAACCTATTTGTAATGTAACTTTTCATAACTCATAGAAATGGAATGAAAATCAAATTTGGTATTTCTGTAATATTTTTGCATTGGCAGGTACTGTTTTGCTTTGCTATGACTTGGGATTCATCTGAGTAGAATGGTTAGAGGTTAAGTATAGACATTGGTTCCCCATTGACCAGTGATTTGAGATGATTCAGCAGTGATACTAAACTGGACTTGATAAATAGTCGTCTCTACTGAACCTGTGTACCATTCTGACCTCATGAAGCCTGCAGTATAGCATGAGTAAACTTTCTGATTGCAAAAAGCAAAAAAATGCAGAAAACCTAAATTATATTTCAATCTATTAGTATTTCTTTCCATTTTAACGTGGTAATATTATAAGTTCCTAATATCTATATGTTTGTTTGTAGAAATTTTACAATCAATTCACCCTAGAAATAGAAACTCTGATGTATTGAGGTGAACTAAAGATAAAAGTAAGTCAATACAAATATCAACCCCCAAAAACTAGACCAATTATGCATGAATTCTGGCTGAAGGCTTTGTCCAGAAGGGATTGAGCGTGATTGAGAGGTAATTCACCTGAGAGAAGAAGTCTTAGCGACATCTACATCTGCGTAATGTCCCGCAAGCCGGCTAAAGGGTGTGTGGTGGGGGGTGTTATGTCACCACCCATAAAAGAGAACAATACCACATGCAAAACGAACAACATGAAAAACTGCACCCACAGCAGCACACACACTCATGCAAAAATCCTTTCTTCCAATACTCATGCAAAAATCCTTTCTTCCAATACTCATGCAAACACATATGCCATAAACCAACAAACAACTGCACCCCAGGATGCAGCACGAAAGCCATCCAACAACACGCAAGCCAGGACACAACAAGCAAGAATGCGAAACTCCACCTCCACATGAACATGCAACACAAAACACTCTACCCCCCCGAGGAAAGTGTAAAAGTCAGGGAATGTGACTGAAAGTTGCAGGTAGCAGGGATTTCCCCCCGTGGAGAGGGACGAGGGATTGAGGGGAAGACTTAAAAACAGATGAAAAGAACACAAATGAGGTCATTCGGAAAGAATGGGTTTTAACAACAAAACACGTGAGGTTATTGAAAGAGCATGCATTTATGTAGAACTAATTATTCTTTAGACACTAAGGGTGGCAAGTGGAATTTTTGCTATCTATAACCCTGCAGTTGCTATCCCGTATTTTCTGTGGGAAGAAGGAGCCCTTTAGTCGGCTTGTTCTGGCATCTATTTCCCAAATTTTATATGCATGATCCAAGCGACCAATGTATGTAGGAGTACGAATAATTTGCGAGACCTGGGTGCTGAAACATGCGGATCTGAATTTATTTAATAATTTCAATCTTGCATTGAATCGTGTCTCTGCCAATGATTCCCTCCCCAACTCCATGAGCATTTCGATGACGTTTGCGTTTTATCATAAGAATTTTTTTACAAAACGGGCTGCCCGGCATTGAACCTTATCAATTTCCCGAATGAGGCCTTTTTCACTCGGAGAGGATGTAGGATGACTCTTCTTGCAAGGGGTTATGACCCTGAGCATACAAGAGAGGAAAGTGATTATGTTCCCATGGTAACTTTCCTTTCTGTTAGTACATAAATATTCGCTCTAATATTCTTCAAGGATGTTTTACATTAATATAATTGATTAACTGTCATGAGAGAAAAACACAAAAATCAATTGGAAAAAAACTAAATGCAGCATAAAGACTCAGCACACAAAATAGAACACCCAAAGGAAAAGGTAAAAATGAATAAATAAATTAGAAATAAAAACTTTCCATGAACTCCAAAGTAGATTATGATAGAATGGAATAAGCTTGGTAGTTTTTGAATACAAAGTAACCCTTAATGAAAAGGTTGCCCTTAAATCACAGAAGATCGTTTTCAGCATTTTTTTAATTCCTCCATGAAGGTATTGAAAAACATTTGTAAGAGGAAAACCCCCAATCCACCTCATGCTATGAAATTGTCAGCACTATCATTCGTATATTTTATGGGGGCACTTTCTAAACAAATTTAAAAGTGCACTTAGATTTTATGAGAGTATTTTTGACCTCGATTATCAAGTGATTACATAAATCTCACGTGTTTTACTAATTGAATTGTTATGAATGTTGAAATTAAAAAATTTTTTAATTTTAAGTTATTTTTGAGAATCATTGAGTGAAATGAAACCTTGATAAATGCCAACATTATTTTGATGTAGCAGTTATATTAGGGATCATTCAAACAGCATATTATTTGATATATATATATATATATATATATATACATATATACATATATATATATATATATATATATATATACATATATATATATATATATACATACATATATACATATATACATATATACATATATATATATATATATATATATATATATATATATATATATATATATATATATATATATATATATATATATATATATATATATATATATATATATGGCATGTGAAAATTCACACATCAGGGTAGGGGGGCCAGTTCCTTTCCCTGTGCCAGTTTTGGTTTCCCAGGAAGACCTGGTACCCGAAAAATCACTTTAGCTTGGGTGGAGCTGTAGATGCCCAGAGTGCCTTGTCCGGGAATCGAACCCGGGACCCTCCGGTCAGCAGTCCAATGCTCTACCCACTGGACTACATTAAGCTGAAATTAGATTAAATCACAGACAAAATTATAGAACATGAAAACCCCACAAGAAGTGTGAGAGACTATGAGTCAGAGAAAAACTTATGGGTTAGAGCAGATTGATAAGAACCAAAACATTCACGGCTGGCATTCTTAAAACTTTTGCCAAATATTGCAATTTCTCCTTAAATTTAAATTGAAATGAAATGCAGTATTTCCTTGCCCATGAGATGCACTATTTTCACTCCAAAATGTTCATTAAAATCAGTAGTAGTAGTAGTAGTTTTGAGGGGAGGCGACCGACAGCTAAGGTCATTTGCGCCATAGGAGATGGACAGGAAAGGATGAAGGGTGGAGAGAAACCCGGCGTCGGCATTAGCCTACTCTTTACGAAAGGCGCCAAGGGGCTGCACCTTTATGGGCCAGGGTATAACATTGGATTTGCCAGCAAAATACTTACTATTGAGCATTTTGTCCTGCATCAGGAATAGAAAATGGATTCCTTAATTTCACAATTTGATAATATCGCTGTTTTGAGTCAGTAGTAAGCAATACAATGTCAATATTTCCTTGAAATTAGTTCCTAAAAGAGTCCCCAATTAATACATACATGTGTACAAGATGGCACATTTAGTTACATTTCACATCTAGTGCTGCCGTGACCCTTAATTTGCTCTGGAATAATGGGGATGTTGCCCAAATCTAATACGTACATATATTGAAACACTCCTGATAATCTCTTTGTCTACAGATATTTAACCTAAAGTAGTATAAAAGTGAAAAGTGTAGCATAGGAAATGGTTGCTTTTAATATTAATTTTTTATAATATCAAAATAATAACCGAAATTAAGCTTCACATAAAAATTAAAATGATAATAACTTATTGGGATCTTAAGAGATAGAAGACTATCATACAGTATTTTGTCATACAGTATTAAACTTGAAGTCATGAATAATGCTTCAGAGCATTGTAACTACGCAGCTGAAAGGCATTTTGGCCCAGTGATGAAGAATTTCTAGATTTTTACGTTCAATAAATGTTGCCATACATGGAGCTGTTGATTATTTCACGTAAAAATTCAATTTTCTATGTATTGTAAGTATTAGCATCAAAATACTTTAATCTTTTCCGTCTAATTCAAGTATTTTTCGTAAATTCTATTCTAAAAAATCCCAGTGAATCTTATGTGGCCAGGAAATATGATTTACATAATTAGTTGAATCAGTCTATTGGACCTACTAAAGGATATGAAACTTCAAAGTAGTTGTGTAACAAGGGAACTGATATAATTTTAAAATTAGATACAACATTATGAATTCTAATTGGATTATGTAGAAAAAATTCAGTTGATGACTTTGTAAAGTTTGTATAGGCTCCATTTAGTATTCCTTTCAGAAAAAGAACTACCCTTGTACTTGGTGAGTGAATTGACCAACCATAAGAAAAATATATTTGGGATTTAAGGATTTCATGTAGTAAAGAGAAAACATGCTAATTCCCACTGTAGAAGAGTTTCTGTCACACTCACGAATAACTAAATAGGAATGATATCAAGCACTAATTTTCTGGACAAGTTAACTATCACTGGCAAACTAAATACCTATCGCAAGCAATGGAAAAACAGATTTTCTTTAATTCTGCTCATATTCCTCATCCACATTTAGCTCTGTAATCCCTCCAGCCGGTATAGATATATTTAAATGCTTGGCCCCCACTCGCGGTATTTAATTTTTCTAAAATCTCTCCCTATTGCAGCATTGTTGAAAATAATTTATATTTCTTTTAAAATATTTATTCTAAAAACTTTTAAAAATAATTTCCCTCATGTTAAATTGCTTATTCTATTTATTAAAAATTTTACTTACATTATATTTTATTTTTCACTTCTTTATTTGCCTTTAAGTTTCAAAACTACTTTCTAAAAGTTCAGTTTTTTGTGATATAATTTGAAACAATCCTCTAAATATGGGCATACACTGCAGTCAGTGCACCAGTTCACTGTATCCCACCTATTACCCTGTGTGGAGCACACCTGACTTCTTCTTTGAGGCCTGGACTTCTTCCCGGTCAGCCATATCTTTTCAACCAATTGACTCTCAACCAATATTTCTCACTTGAACTTGCACTAATACATCAAATACTCATTTCTCTTTCTCCGTCTAGGTGTTCTACTAAAGTCTCTATTCTATCTTCACTCAAAAAAGCTTATCCCTCTTGTAATCCATGATGGGGGCTACATACAAGGCACAAGGCTTTTTCACTTCTCTTTGATGGTGGTGAGGACTTTTGCCCTCGCAACTGTTATGACGGAACAAAAAGAAAGAATACCTTATAAATGGTTCCAGAGGAAATAGATTGGGAGATCATATCAAGCAAGACGGAGAGAACCTGAGGACAAAGCGTTGATGCAAATAACTCGCTCATCTCATGACAACAGACTTAATAGATTTATCCTCCTTTAAGAGTGCCTATTCATGTAGCTGAAGCAGAAGGATTTATGAAAACCATAAACACAGTGATCAACCAGAAGGCCGGTTTGGTAGGTGATGGTAGAGTTCACCCAGTACTAAGCCCTATACAGCGTGTGAAATTCACAGATCAGGGTAGGGTGGCTAGTTTCTTTCCCTGTGCCAGTTATGGTTCCTAGGAAGACCTGGTACCCGAAAAATCACATAGCCCGGGACACATTGAACCCGGGATCCTCCAGTCAGTAGTCCAACGCTCTACCCCCTGGACTACTGCGACCCACATATAGCTGAAACAAAAAGATTAGTAAGAATTATTATCTAAGAAGCCAAGGACAATCATAGATATTTAAACAATTTGATGGCGCTGCTGAAAAAAATTCAAAACCGAGAGAGCGGAGTGGGGCATACATGGATAAGGCCTGCTGACTGCGACATATCAGGTACCAAGAACCGCGCTGAGGGGTTAAGGAAACTCTGGTGATAACGGTAATTTTATTTTCTGAACCCCTGTACTCAGCATTTGAACTACTCTTCTGGAATGAAGAACTAGACATTGATGCAAGAATTTCAGAGTGTAAAAATCATTCGCCTTGACTGGGAATGATTTTTACACTCTGAAATTGTTGCATTGAAATGCACATTAGCGGATGACTCCGTTAAAAGTTACTGTTGAGGCATCTCCCGCAGTTTCTTTGGAACTAGACATTGATTTGAGACCTTGAGAGGTTATAGGTTTGTTTGAACCATAATAGAAGAAAAATTTATATGTGCATAATCCCATGACTCTATGAAAAATGTTTTCACCAGATAAATAGAGTTAAAATATTAGATTAATCGGGACTGATGAGAATTAAGATAGGATTGTGAATTAAGGAAGGTTGTGGTCCACCAATATTCAGATTGAACTTATTGTATGAAATACCACTCATAAAGGTCCCCAATTATTACATATTTTTGGGAAGTGACAATAGGAATACTATTCTTTGGGTTACATTTCCATTTCAGAGTAGTTCCCAGAAGCCAAGGCTCATTGTAGGAGCAGTGGGTTCTCAATATGATGGGAGGTCAACTTTATAATTTTTACACGCTCAAATTGTTGCATTGAAATGCTTATTAGAGGATGACTCCGTGAAATGTAACTGTTGCAGTATCTCCCACAGTTTCTTTGGAATTTGTACAAATAATGTTTAGCAATTGAGATACAAAGCAAATGTACTTACTCTAAAGATAATGCCCTCATAACAATGTTGTCTTAACTTAGTTGAATATTTTTTGTACCTCATGAAGATAAACATGAAGGAAAGTATTCTGAAACATTGTCTGTCATCAACAGCAGCTCCTGACAATGGTTTAATCAAAGCTTTTCCAAGGGTATTTGTACCCTATAAATTGATGTTATCACCAGAAGTTTCACCTTTTTCTGAACGGTTAACTCCCAAATGAGATGATTAATGATACATAGGATGGGTTTTGAAACTTGAATGGCGGGGAAGTGTTTTTGAGATTGATATAAGGTTTTTTATTGCCACTATTTGCATGGTAAATGCTTAATCTTAAAAAATTTCCACTAAAAATTTTTTTATTACTCTTTAACATTTTGAAATTGAAAATAAACGACTTGGCTTTTCCACATAGAAATTTTTTATTTACGACTTAGGTTTCGTTATGGTATGATATCGGCAGGTCAATTAAGGGTTCAGGCTCAATAGCCAGGCAAGTCTCAGTGGGCACCCTCAGCTCCACCCAAGCTGTGTGATTTTTAGGGTACCAGATCTTCCAGGGTAACAATAACTGACACAAGGAATGGGAACCTTTTCCTTTTTTTAACACAAAATGCAAAACATGCTGTATTCCATCTATGTGTTATCTTCCCCAACAGCATCACCTCAAATTACAATAATCCCATCCATTCTCCTCTTCCAATATTGTGTCTCATCCACTGTAAACTCCTCCTTCCTATTTTTTATAATGGCCAATGCCACACCCCTAAATGTTGGATAGGCCAATATCAGACTTCATTTAATCCCACCTCTCCATCTAAAATTTTCCCTCATAAATAGCAGTATTACTTTTTAAATTCTGATGTAACTTCAATACATCTCTTGCTTTATTGGATTGAGTTCACCCTTTCAAATTTTATAAAGTATGTATTATATGACTGTTGGAAATCTTACCACACTAATAATAAGAATTAAAATTATTGTGATCAGTGCCTGTTAATCCTAAAAATAAAAAAAATCTATATTAACACAATCCCTAGTGAAATGGTAATTAAAGCTATAATTTGATATCATAGTGATCTAGTAGGAAAAGCATTTGACTATTCCTCGCAGGGTTCAATGATAAAATACAGTCTCTAGCATCCTAAGCTTCAATTAAGCTGTGTGGTTTTCTAATTGCATGATCTTAATGGTTGAATCATCGTAAGGACTACCATAGGCACTTAGAAAAGGACTAGATTACAATGACTATGCAAAGTTCACATAATGTATTATGCACTTTGTTCATGAGTTTGAGGCATCAGTGAGCTTATTGAAAAAAAAGCTCTACCCTCTACTATGAAATTTCAGGTTGATTGCTATGCAAATGTCATCTGTTCCAAAATTTTTAATGAATTAATAACAGTATCATTAATAATTTTAAACCTTAAAAAAATGCAATTGATGGTTTCCAGCGCAACTTTATGGCATTGATTCATATTGGAAATGAAAAAATAGTAACTTTGTGATTCCACTGAAACGACCTGCATTTCGACGTTCAATATCATTTCACTTCATTTGTTTCAGTGTCAGCTCACTTCCTTACTCCACCCACCCTCCGACCCTCTCACCTCCCCTCTCTTACCTGAGTGTAGTATATGCATGTAGACGGATGTCTGTAAGAGTTGCCACCTGAAGATGATGTTGAGCATCGAAACCCGGGTCATGTCGTATTAAATTTTCAGTTGAATCACAAAGTTACCATTTTTTCATTTCCAACTTTGAAAAATGAATTTATTAGTTTGTTTTCATAGCTAAGGATAATTTGAAACAAACATAACATTCAAGGACGAAGGTAAGAATAGAATGAATCTAATAATAAAAGCCGTTAATCAATCATTCAAGTAATTTAGGATTTATTACAATGCAAGATTGAATGCAATCATTACTGACAATATCCAAAAGTAGTCAACATTTTAAATAATGGAATCAACAGGAACTATTGTTTACCCTGTGACCGTAATATAATATAGCTTTTTAAATTTTCACTCACTACAATTATCCCGTTAACTGCATCAATAACTAGTAAACTTCAAGTTACAAATTCACACAAATGCTTTGTTTGGTAGCGATTAAATTTGTAAGGTGCGCCAAATAATAAAGGTTGGTAAGCACTTGGTTGCAGGCGCAGCCCGTAGAGGCGCTAACTGACGCCACGGCATTTGGTGCATTATTTTGTGTGAGGGGATAAATCACGTAAACTGTAATTGCGGATGTAATTCGGACTTAGTGTGATGTTTTAGTTAATTATATTAGCAGGAAGAACGAAGATACAATTACCGAGCGTAATTGAAGCTTGTAGCGTGTACCGAACGGTATGTGCACCCAATCCATCCACTTTATTACCAGTGCCGTATCCATTCAGTTTTATTAGTGATGAGAGCAACTGAAATCATTTGATTTACTTATTAGGTTTTATGTGTTGAACATTTGTTATTTGAACGTTAAAGTATATTCCAGTGATTTTATTTGAATTTCGTGTGAACAATATGTGAAGTGATATTCTACATTATGTCTTTTACATGGTATTGATTATTAACCTCGAATGTACATCATGCTTTTCGCTACAGGTCTGCGAACTAACAGGGCTTTCAAGTTGATCTGCTCGTTGTCATAGATAAGGTAAGTGCTTTTTTACTAGGCCAAGTGGTAAACTGGTCACCTAGTAATCATGTAAACTCACCCACTGACCCCTAGCAGTCCAAATTCTCGCCCCCGTTTCTACTTTGTTATTGGTGTGCAATTCACTAAGTCAGCTGGAGGAGTGTTTAAGCGTCCATATTTTATGTTAAATTTTCCGATGAAACCCAGCATTATTAAGTAGTTTTGTGATATTTTAATGCCTGTGTAGAGCGTTTTCAATTTTTTGATTTGCGAAATCTCAAACTGACTTAGAATCCCACTATAGCTGTGCGTGCCCAGTGTTAGAAATCAGCCACGCCCCCTTAATAAATGGTAGATATATAATTGAATGTGTAATTTTTTATTTCAGGTAATTACCATGAAGTTACCTACAGTATAAGTAGATATAGTTCAGTTTATGTTTTGAATTAGGTATCAGAGAAATAGTTACATTTGTTGGAGAATTTACGACCTCCCAGGTACTCTAGAAATTCATATTATTGAAATGAATATTTGCCTTTGCTTTTGCATCAATTTACTTTCAAATTCTCGATTTATTAGCATTTTATTTTGATTCAATTTGACAATTTGGGACAATATTCGAGAGGCAATGCTCAATCCATAGGAACAATGTTCAACAGGGTATTAGATTAGTTATTTTTGCATGGTTCTTGTATTTTCAACTCAAGTTCGGAATCCCTGAAATGTAGGGACTTGCAACATTTCTGGTGACCTGTGTTATCTACAAACCTCAAGTGTTAAGAGTGCATTTGTGGAAACTATCGTAACACATTAGAAAATCACCCCACAGAAAATTTTAGAAAATAAGTATTACCATCACATCCCCCTGATTGCATATGAATAATCATTGGCATGAAATCATGAATAATACTCATTATAGTTTTCATTTTGAGATTTTGAAATACTTTTCTAGCATTTTTTAATTTTTTCTGTGATTGAATTGCATATTGACAATCATTTTCAGAGATTTGAAAACGAAAAAAATCTTATTTTCAACTATTGTTATTGTTATTTTACCATTTAACGTAGGTTTTAAATGGGTACAATAACCACAGCTACATTTCTGAGCCTTGTCTAGCAAAACATATCCAGAAATCCTCCACAGCAATAGACCCTTATTCAATTCTGCAAACTTCCTTCATTCCATCCAACATCCCTACCTCGCTTGCCTAACATTCTTCCCTTTATTTCACAGTCTTCAACATCCCATTGCCAATCAAATTGTTCTGCATCAACCTTTCCTGCCTCCTTTGGATTTCTCTCAACAATCCTCTCTCCTCCCCTCTCACCATGCCTAGGACTTCCTAGCCTAACCATTTGTTTTCCTTTCTGTTCATGCCATGCCCATCATTTCGCTTCAACAAGTATGTTTCCTCATCGTACAAAACCGTGCTCCATATTGAAGTTTTACATTTTAAGTTAGTAGTAGTATTTAGGGGAGGCGACCGACAGCTGAGGTCATTTGTGCCATTAGGGATGGAGAGGAAAGGATGAAGAGAAACCCAGCATTGGCATTAGCCTACTCTTGTTGAAAGGCACCAATAGGTCTGCAGCTTAATGTCCCATCCGATGGACGGCGTACTCCCTCAAAGTGCCCTCCACAAAGCATCTCAAGTAGGGATCAAGATACCACTGAAAAATATTCAACACCGCCGGGATTTGAACCCGGGCCCTCTGGGTGGTAAGCCAGTACGTTAGCCTCGGCACCATCTTGATCCCGACATTCAAAGAATTAAGTCTTTTCTTAAAAGCCTTACTCAGCATCCCTGTCATCAATTCCCTCCTTGTGAAACTCATTTTCCTAATGCCCATCTTCTTCCAATGTTCCTTTGATCAAGATGGTCAAAGTAGTAGGGAGATAGACAACTCTTCTTAAATTCTCATGCTGCTAATTTTTCAATGTATATACTTGTAAACCCTAGTTGCATCAGTAGTACATGATGCTTAAATATTATCTTTTGTGATTTAGGTCATGTTTCATGTGTTGTTTAGCAGAAGGTTAACTTTGACCTCTGGTTGAGGTCAAAATTCTGTTTTAGGTGGATATTTAAATTCAAAACTGACCCCTAAACAGTTGTATAACTTACAGATGATATTACAATGGTTATGTTGTTCAGATTCAATGATGATAATAATTAATTTGTGCATAAAATTTTTATTAAAAAAATTAATTTGTTGGTAAACTCCAAGATAAGTTAATGTACACGTGGTCCCTAACGATTTGATTTAAGGAGACATTATGAAACAGGGTTTTAATGGGATTTTTGAACAATATTTTTTCCAATTTCACTCCATGTCACTAACTTTCTGCAATATTATTGCATGCACCTGACTTAATTTCAATTTTCTGTATTTTCATTACTGTTTTCAGTGTAAACTTGTCTCTAGGCTTTGGACTTTTTAGTTTTGCGAAGTAGCTTGCTTTTGTCATTCTAATTTAGCAAAATTCTCTGTTGAGTTACAATACATGTGACTCCCCCCCTTCCTCTGAGCTGTCAGGTTTTGGATAAACCCTTATCTTTTGTAAAATTATGACAAAAAGTCATGTTAATGCCTTTTTATTGAGATAGGCCTTTCTTAAAAAAATCTTGCCCTTTTAAAAAGATAGGCAGAATTGCTCCAAACAGTTTTATTTCACTGTTGAATTAAATATCTGTACCCAGGGTTTGGCAGTTCTATCAGGACATATTTCAATTTGAATTTTCCCCCATATCATAGTTCCGCTGGAGGTTGCGATTGGCGTTCTTGAAAGGTATAGGCATCTAGTAAACAGTCATAACCTTGAAAAAGATGGAGATGTTATGCACAAGTGCGGAGTACAATTGAAGAGCCGCTATTATCGAAAGTGTCCGTGGTGAGCGTTCCTTTGGGCATCTAGTAAACAGTCATAACAAAAAAAAGGCGGAGATGTTACATAGAAGTGTGGAGTACATTCTCTGGGGAAGGTTTTGCAAACCTGGCGAGGAAATCTCATTCGAGGAAGCACGTGTTTGTCCGGATTTAAATGCCGCACCCTGTAGTTGTATAAGTAATATGATTTATGACTCGGTTGCAATATGTGCCACTGGTCAGTACAGGACGTGAGCCGTACGTGGGGAATTGGTGGTGGATTTTGTATTATAATACTAATCTTGATGTACTTTGAGGAGTGTTGAATGTCCTGCACCCCAAAGGTCTATTCCGATCAGCTGGTTTGTTAAGGTTTATGGTACTTCAGAAATAAAATGTTAATGCCAATGTTAGTTAGAGTTCTCTACATCCTTATTCTACTCCTTGCAATCAAACATTCCAAAAAAATGCTACCATCTCATTCACTTATGCATTAGACACATGGATCACAGAGACATAGATTGGAAATTAGATTTATACGTATAATATATATGAAATACCATGTTTAAATAATTTTTACAGCTATTGACTTAAAAAATCATTCCTTCTCGTCAAGGGTTTTGAAACGACGTTTTCTTCTTGAAATTAATGATGTAAAATAATTTTACAATTCTATGTTTAAAACATATGTGGCCAGGCGGCTATTTAAGAATGCAGCAGTATGTTTATTATTTTGTATTATTAATATTATGTAATTAAAGTCTATGATTCAAACAGAATAACAGTAGCATTAGCAAGAAATACTCTTAAAAATTGAGGTACCACGGTGAAATTTTAATGATGTAGATACCCATATAGTGTGCCTCAAAAAAATTTTCTAAAATATTTTAATGGAATGAGATAGAAATGCTAAAATGTTCCTTTTTATTCGGATGTAAATTACCCTTTACTGCAATACATCTATTACAATAAGAATTGCATGAAAACCATATTATTTTATTGACACGTCGTCAAGGATCACTCGATTCATGGTATTACTTATGTTATGTCTTCATTGTCATGGGTTATCAATCAAAGGAGTGGTTTTTGAAATCTCAACAAACTGTATACTGCTCTGATCTACATAATGTCTTAAATCCCTTATTGCTCTTCCCTATGACATTTTCCGCTACCAGCATCTTGTGTCAATCCTTGCTCTACATAATTCTTCCCCTCGAATGTTTCCTTCAGTGATGGTCTTCAAATAAACTATCATACCCTAGGGTAGGTCCATATAGCCTCCATAGGATTTGTCTCTTCACTAACTCTTCGAGGTATGTACTTCTTCACTCATTCCTCTTCTATCCATTTTATTTTCCTCGTTCTAATGTAGCACCACATTTCAATCTCCTCCAGTCTTCTTTTCTATACAACTATTACTGTCCCAGGTTTGTACTAGGTACGTTAATAGCAGCGAAATGGTTAAATAGCTCTCTATATAACTGCCAACCGATGATATTTCTTTGGTTACAATGTTTACGTTTACTTATGACCAATCTTATTTGTTTTATAAAATTAGATTTTTCGGTTAATCTCCACTTTAAGTAAATGTTTGCATCGACTATACTATAGTTTGATTTAATGAGACATTATAAAAACTGGTCTTAGTCGCACATGAGCGGAAAAGAACACTTAATGTATAATTTTAAGTGAATCATTTTGTTATGCCCATGCTAATATTAATTACTGTTGGGAGTAATTTCTTCTGATAGTAAGATTTCTTTGCCACTCCTTCTATATTCTTATTGCTTCTCCCGTCGCTAACGATCTTGCTGCCTGAATAGGAAAGCTCTTCCATTTGTTCTAGTGTGTCATACCCTAGTGTAAACTTCAGATTATCATACCTTCTTCGACTATGAACTATTATATTAGTTTTAATCTTGTTGATTGTCATTATTTACTTGTTCATCCTCTTTCTTTGTAGTAGTTTGTATCCTTATCAGACCCTCTTTCTTCTCGTAAAGTATAGTAATGCCATATGCAAATCACAGCGATAACTTATCCTACCTTCATGTATTCATAAACTACCTCTTCTCAAATTTACACATTCAATATCAAGGGTGATCATGGGAAAACTTGCCTTGCCCCTCTTCTCTGCTTTCGTAATTTTTGTTTTCTGTCTAATTTTGTAACTTGCGCATTTTCAATTTCTTTAAGAGTTTTTAGAATTGCATTCCAGTCCACTTTCTCCAAAGCTTTCTCCAGATTGGCAAAAGCAGTCTAGGTCAATAAATCTTTCTAAATCCTCTTATCTTAAATGAAAACAAGGAGTATCTTCTCTTGATCGTACACTCCAATTGATCCTGGGCTTAAACATTCGTTCACACCTTGTTTGGTAAATTATTCTTGCCATAATATCAATCGTATGAATCATCAGATTGTTTTAAAATTTTCATATTTTTCTGTCATTTTCTGTTCTAGAATTGGGGTGATGATCATATACTTCCTGTGAAGTCCATCAGCATTTATCCTCTCCTATTCACATCACATATTAGCTTGCATAGCTACGTCAAAATCTCATTTCTTGAATTTTTTTATTTGTTCTGTGACTATGCCATGTTTCTCCGCTTTGTTCTATGCCCTTTAGTCCTTTGCTACAGAATCTTTTTTAGTCCTTTGCTACAGTCTTCTTTTTCATCTTAGATTCATCATTGTCGACAGTATCTCTCACCTCTTCTTCCGGTATTCAAGTAGTATGCATTTCTATCCCATCATATATATGCTCCAATTTCTATTTTCCATATAGGCACTTTGTCTTATTCTTCCGTACAAGAATATCACCATTGGAATCTCGAATGCATTGATATTTGATCTCCTTAAACTGAAGTTTTACTGTTTCTCTATTCTTTTAGCTACTTCTAAATTTTCCACACAATGCTCTATGCTTCATCTCTTTGCATTGAGACTTTATCCTTTCTTCTCCTGACTTTTCTCACTTTTTGGTTTTCTCATTTCTTAACCTTTTATAATATATCTGCTCTTTCTTAGTCTGTGAGTTCTATTTTTGTTATCTTCTCTTTCTGTTGTTGGAGTTTTCTTCCTGTCTTCAAAAAAACAGGTTTCATTTCTTGGCATTATTTCCTCGGTAGACCCTGTTGTTAAATTTTCCATTTCCTTTCAGAAATCAAACTATGGTTCAGTTCGGAAAAAAAATACTTTGTTCTTCCATATATATTTTATTATTCGCGACTTAGGTTTTGACTGACCAAAGTCATTAGATGATGAATCCCTTCCACAAAGTGAGGCCTCAAACAATTCTATGGTTCAGTTTTCTTCAATCTGTGTAAATGCCATCAATGTCTTCATTCTCTCCCTTAGCTTCTTGAATTTGATATTCATTTCAGTGGCACAGAATTGTGGTTGCCGTTGATATCTGCCTTAGGATAGCTTTTATAATCCTCTATTTGATTCCTAAAATCTCTGTTTAACGAGTACCTCTTCAATTTGGTACCATTTTGCATGCATCTATTGATGTATAAACTTCTTTTTCTATTCATAGTGCAACCTTTAAAGTTAAGTATATTAAGTATAAGGAGGCAATGAAGATTAACCTGCAATTTAGTCACCTATTATAAATCATTCTGTGGATTGCTTTTCATTCAGATGTCTGCTTCAGACAATTGTACAGTTCTCCACTACAGTGTTTATGATAGTATCAAATGCTATAATATTCCTTCTGAACAATTAAGTTGATAGGTTTTCTTAAATATTCTTGTAGGAATGCTATTTATGTTCGGTGATGAATTTATCTTAGATTAATTATGCTGGATGTCTTTAAAAATATGATCGTTCTTAGTATTATCTCCATGAAGATTTGGTATTTCTGCCGCTCTATCCCAATTATTATTGACTTATTTAATGCTCACCTATCTCACTCTAGAAATAACAGTTCACCATCTTACACACAGCCCAATATTTATCACAATTCTTCTATTGTATAGTGCTTCTTACCTTGTCTCTCCAAAGAACTGTCTTGACTCTTAGTTTGTCTAATTTTGAAAGCATAAGTGTTCGATATTGATCCTTAAAACCTGGAGATGCAAGGATCAAAGTAAGTGATTTTTAACATTAGCAGTGATGCTCAGGTAAAAAATCTCTTTACGTAGATGTGTCCAAAACTTTGTGGTTCTAATGTGTCAGTTTCGTAGTTGTGAAACAAAATCTTGTGGATCAAAAGCATTGATCATTTGAAGTCACAGGTCATCCAGTGTAACTAAAGCATTGTTTTTCTTATAATATTTATACAGAAACGCATCAGATTAATTAAAAGCACATGTTGAAATAATATTTCATTCAATTTATTTCAAATGATTTCAAAGCAAAATTAAAAATGTGGAGATTAGCATTGTGAAGATTGAATTTCATTTTTAAGAAGTTAAAGAAGTTTTGATAATATGGTTGTTGACCAGTTAATTTTCAGATTTTTGAAGTATTTATTAGGGGATTTGAATGAAGAATATTTTATGAAGACTGTATTCAGGTTATTAAAAAAATTCATCTTGTCTGGATTATAATTGGTCAATGTTGAATAAATGCCTTATTGTTTTTTTGGCTAGGATTTCTTTGAATGGGCTGTCAGAATCTTGAGAATTAAAGTTTACCTTACAAGTGATCCAAAAAGGTCTAAGATCACCAATGAGGTCAACTGCATTGTCCACTTCAATTTTTGAAAATCTCATTCCTTCACAGAAGTGACTTGAGTGGTAGGATTTATTTCAGGAGAGGGTCTTTCACTAAGGGATCACAGGATGCAAAGATAACCCGCTAATTTATAAGTGAATGATGTAACATCACTTTGCCTGAATTGCTTATTACTATGCTGAGAGATTGGTGAAGCTTTATCAGTATGTATTTTGCCTTGAATGTCAGCTGCCAATCTGGAAAACGTGCTTTATCCTTCCATTTAGTTTAGGAGACAGTTTTAGCTGAGGTGTTGAATTCATTAGGGTGGAAGGATTGAGTTCTACACTTGTACTTTATACCCCCATTTTGATCAAGTTCAGTTCCTTGTAAAGGTATTCAAATTCAGAATTTCGTTAAATAAGAAGAATCAGAAAGGTAATTCTTCTTCATCTTTCTTGCATGGATGATCTGGAAGTATATTTTTTCAATGAAAACGAAGAAAAAGTGTGAAAAAATCCCATTTCCAGTGAAGGAAAGTACTTCTAGCAGCAAAGGTGACCAAATAATCATGTCTGACTGAAATTTTGGTCATCATGTTGATTTTATGGGGACAAAAACATCTCAGAATTACCAAGTAACAAATGCAGAAGATGGAAAGTCCTTTTCTATAGTACGGAGACCAACTATCAAATTTTCAGAATGAGATCTTTGTAGTAAAAATTTTGGTGATTTTAACCATGACTCTTAAACTCGAATGTAATGAATATAATTCAGAGTGAATGAATTTTAAAATCTTTGAGTAGAAGGCCAATGTAAATGATGATAATGAATGGATAAGAGTCTTCCTTTGAAATTGACCGCAGACAAATTATATCTCGGGGATAACATACTGGCTTCCCACCCAGAGGGCGCGGGTTCAAATCCCGGTGGCGGTGTTGACTATTTCAGAGGTATCCCGATCCCTGCTTGAGGTGCTTTGTGGAGGGCACTTTGAGTGAGTACGCCGTCCACCAGATAGGATGTTAAGCTCTGGACCCCTGGGCGCCTTTCGTAAAGAGTAGGCTAATGCCGACGCCGAGTTTCTCTCTCCACCCTTCATCCTTTCCTGTCCATTCCTAATGGCGCAAATGACCTCAGCTGTCAGTCGCCTCCCCTAAATACTACTACTACTACTACCAAATAATATCTCTTATTAAAAAAAGAAAGTGTTGGAGACGGGGTGTTGAAGTATCCCTCTAACTGTGTTGTTTCAAGTTGGCAACTGTGCCAGGAAATAGGGAAATTATCAGGAATTTGCTGTTTCTTCAGACATATGGGAAAAATTGCGAATAATCACTTAGTTACCTTGAAAAAGGAGTTCAAATGTGCAAATTGGGTATTCCCAATTAGAGCGATGTTCCATGCAGTTGCAATAATACCCATTTCTTGTTTGCTTTAGGCAATGGTGTGACCTTATCAAAAACTAAAATTACGGTTGTACTGACTTATGTATTACCCGTGGAAAAGTGATTATCCACATAAATATATAACTCTTGCGGGTCGCGGTAGCCCAGTGGGTAGAGCGTTGGACTACTGACCAGAGGGTCCCGGGTTCGATTCCTGGGCAAGGCACTCTGGGCACCTGCAGTTGCACCCAAGCTTAAGTGATTTTTTGGGAACCAGGTCTTCCTGGGAAACCATAACCGGCACAGGGAAAGGAACTGGCCCCCATACCCTGATGTGTGAATTTTTACATGCCATATAGGGCTTAGTACTGGGTGATCTCTACCATCAACTACTAATGCGACCTTCGGGTTGATCCCTGTGTTTATGGTTTTTTGATATAACTCTTAATCGAAAAATATGTGAGAGAAATAAAGGGAACATTCAAGTTTATCTCTGCGTATAATTTCGAAGTAGATGCACCTGTAGCATATATGTGGAAGGCTTAGCGTCACTTTGTTATATGCAAGTTTATGATTCTGTTACTATGTGACCACCTATCCAAAAAATCCCATGCTCCCTACAGTCTAACGCAAATGTTTTATCGTATCAATGAAACCCAATGCAAGCTGGTAGCTTGAAGCAAAAGTATTTGCATAAGGTTGGTAAATAAATTTGATATTGTCTTGGTTATGAACAGTTTTTAAAAATAATTTTGGTTGCCTAATGTCAAGTATTTGTATGTAAAGCCACATACTTTATAATGTTTAATGTATATCTTTTGTTTTATAGTTAGTACGAATTTTGACTTTGTTAAAAACAGCCTCTGAGGAATGAATTTTTCGCTAAGTGAAAAATTATTGGAGATAGTGTTAAAGTATCACAATTGTATGGTTACATTGCTGTTGAATTTTTCATGACATAAAATAAAATGAATGTAGGGAAAATAAAATTGCAGGCATTTTGGATGCATATCTCTTAATTTTTTTAATATTTTTTTTCTTTTTTATAATTTATTTTTTCTTTTTTGTAAATTTTTTTTTTCAATTTTAAACATTTTTTAATTATAAAATCTGTCACCCACTTTGTATCAAATGTTTGTGTGTTGGGTGACCACACTTTCTTATGTTGAATTCATACCTTTTATTATAAGTAGTTTATAGGAATTTTATACATTAATTTTGTATTGTTCTGTAGTAATTTTCGCTCTTTACTAGTTGTGAGATGTACAAATTTTAGGTGATTTCCTTAAATTGTCCGAGAAAATTAAGTTAAATTAAATTTTCCGAACATGCCCTATGCTTTGTGATTGAATTGGGATGACATTAGACTTTTTTTGACTTGTTTAGCAGGGCTTGCTGTGACAGTATCTCAGTACAGCATACCACCTCTTGCCTTTGATGGAGAAAAGGAAGCATTGTCATTACAGCCGCATTCCAGAGTTTGAGGCTGATAACTGTAATTCTGATAAAGACCATTTTGAAGAGTCGGAGTGCAGTCAGTTGTCAAGTAAGTACTTATTGCTCATTTTTCCTCATGTGCCTAGAAAATAATTAACCTATGTGCCATTTTCTTTTCAAATTTCAGTTATTAGCTTTGGTGAGTTACTTATTGATTTTTGGTGGTGGTATTACAAATATATAAAAATATATATAGTATGTATTTGTAATACCACCACCAATATAGAAAAAATATATAAATGTAATATAAGTCTGTGTACCACCACCTATATATATATATATGAATATATATATATATATATATATATATATATATATATATATATATATATATACAAATATTTCTATATATATATATATACAAATATTTCTATATATATATATACAAATATTTCTATATATATATATATATATATATATATATATATCTGTGTACCACCACCTATATAATGTATATTATATTCAAACACGAAAACCCACCAAATAGCTGACCCATATTCGTTCACGTGGATATAGATTTA
Source organism: Hetaerina americana (assembly GCF_022747635.1). Classification (NCBI taxonomy): domain Eukaryota; kingdom Metazoa; phylum Arthropoda; class Insecta; order Odonata; family Calopterygidae; genus Hetaerina; species Hetaerina americana. The sequence goes on along the minus strand of NW_027286963.1, from coordinate 2,314,808 downwards.
TGGAAAAGAAATAAAAACATAATAAAAGACAAACACAGGAGAGGTGGGGAAGGGAGAATTGAGCAGATTAAAAAGCATAAAAAAGTTTCGGTGACCAGAATTTGAACCACTGATCTTTTGACTTGCCTTTTGATTCCCTTAAACCACTTGAGCTATTGAGGAAATATAAATTACCCTAAAGATCTGCGGGTTTGTTTTGAAATGTGTTGCATTTATGTGTGCAGTGTACCTCTGCTGTTGGTTAAGGTTCATAGTGGATATATCTGTTACAGTGTAGTGTGAATTTTTTTTATTTTGTCTGGAAAATTTTTAAACTAGATCAATAGAAGATATACTACTCATCAACATCGTACTTATGGAAAACATATCAATGGTAGCATTGTTTAACTTGTGTATTGATTAATTAATTCTCTTATTGTTACTCCAATTCTTAGTAATCATATGTGACATTGATATCATCACTTTTTGTAAACTGTTCAATCATGAAAATGTTCCTGATGCATAGGAAAATTTGAATAATTTATCAGAGTTTTAGGCCCTTCTACATGTTATCCAATGAGGAAGTACTTGGTATGGTGGGCGACAGGTATGGGATGAGAATCAATATTAATAAAACAAAGGTTATACGATTTTCTAGAAAGAAAAAGGCCACGCTTGACATTAAAATAGGAGGGCAAAAACTGGAGCAGGTAGAACAGTTTACGTATCTCAGTAGTATTTTGGACCAACATGGTATAAGTAGTGGAGACGTAAAGAGAAGAATTGCGCTAGGCAAAGAGGCTTTCACAAGGAGGAGGGAGTTGATGACGGGGACGTTGAGTAAGGATGTTAAGAAAAGACTCGCTTAAAGAACTTTGATATGGAGCGTAGCTATGTACAGTGCGGAAACGTGGTCATTGAAGCAGGAGGATAGATGTAGACTGGAGGCTTTTGAAATGTGGTTGTGGAGAAGAATGGAGAAGGTGAAATGGACAGAGATGAAAACAAACGAGGAAGTACTTGGTATGGTGGGCGAAGAGAGGGGTTTGCTGGGAGCAATCCTATGTAGGCAGGAAAAGTGGCTGAAGGGGGTATTGACCGGCAGTGGGATGTTGAAGACTGTAATTGAGGGGAAAATGTTAGGCAAACGAGGAAAGGGAAGGAACAGGATAGGGATGTTGGACGGGATGAAGGGAGGAAGAAAGTGCTCAGAGCTGAAGAGGGACCTGATGTAGAGTAGGATGTTGGATTTTGAGTTTTGTTAGGAGTCAAAAAATATTTTATTTAGTAGCTTTGTCCATCCAAAAACCTACCTTAACCGGTAGGTTACCCAATAAAAAATGATAATATGTTATCCAAAGTATAATTTCAAGTTATCTTCCTTTGTTACAAACCCAACATACTGTTTTTATTCTCTTGGACTAAATTTTTGGATACCAAAGGACATTTACATACATCTGGGTCTCACTATATAAAAAAGTTTTCGTTTGTTGTCATTTTAATGAAATCATTTTTTTATGCTAGATAAAATTTTTCTGCATCTATTTTTGTATTACTGTGCCGATTATTGTGAAGACACTGCAATACCAAAATCAAATGATCATAATTTTTGGACTTAGGCTCAAGTATTTGGACCTGAAAGTTTATCGGAAGACAAAATGATTCAATTCTCTCTATGGAGAATTTAAAAAAAAAATTTCTTGAAATATTTCATGGAGATGTTAGCTTATTTCTTATCTGTGGCCATAACCATGTTAGTCAAGGCCTCATTAATGACTCAAACAGTCTTTTAACTTGTACCATATTACAATTTGATTAATGAAATTACTTAAAAATTACAAAAATATCATTGGTAGTAGCTTGAGTTTGCTTGTACTTGCTTGATGTAAGTGACTTGGACCTTAAAGGGTTGATAAATTGTTTCTGTTGAGAACATTAGGGCAGATTATAAGAATTTAAACTTTTTTTTATATCTTTTCTAGGTTGAAAGTGACCGTATCTCTCTCAATTTTAATAAAAATTATTTTATTCATGTGAAAAATTTACTAAGATTGACTATTAGGAAAAAAACACTAGTTTCAAGTCTAAGGATGTCAATTGCAAGTGTAAGGAATTGGTTGCTTACCGTTATCAAAACCAGCAAATAAAACGTAAGAATAACCTTGCCATTTTCAATGAAAGTCCTTCTTCTATCAAACCTTTTATGGCATTGGTGTGCTTTGGGTGTATTGGCCAAGTGAATTCTAACCTAAGTGTTCAGTTTACGTTTTGGATGTCTATACTGTAATGCTTATTCTGATGTTCCACATTGGGTTTTTAATTGACAGTAAACCCTAAGTGCTTATTTATTCCAATTTACTGACCTTTCGGGGAATTTTCAGATGACAGAACACTGGGTGAAAATGGCTGCAGGCAAAACTCTCAGTTGGGTCTTATGCAAACTCACCTAATAAAGAAAATTTCCCTGGGATTAATTTCTGAGGGCATTCTTTAGTTTCGTGTTCATTATATCGCGAGGTCTCCTTTCAAAAAATATTGAGAATTTGGAATTCTCGCGGGTTACGTAGATTTGATTTTCGATTTTTTTGTGCCATTATGTTGGTACTAATGTCTCTCAATTATGCCGAAATGGTTGGGCATTTTGAATGTTCCGTTAATTGTTGACAGCTGTTTTGTTTGGACGGCATTTTGGCTTGTCTTCGATTTTTGCCTGAAAATTTGTGTGAAAAACGAAATTAATAGCGGGAATGCATTCCGAATGTTGACTGTGGCATATGGAGAAGCTACCATGGACCGAAGCAACGTTTATCATTGGTACAAAATGTTGTCAGAGTAGAGGCCCCTTGTGCATTTCACTCTTTTATGATGTATTTACCCATTATTAAAATAATTACTAAGAAGCTCAAAGCTGAGTCGGTATATAAGAAATTTTAGTTTTTTTATTACAGTGGTAAATCCACAGGGTCTAGATGAACTGAGAAGGAAAAGTCACTGGAGAGGTCAACCATTTAAGTAGCAAGCGTTAAATATTTTGTCAGGCCATTTTAGATGAAATTCTGCATCTAAAATTTTACTACCTGCCATTAAATTAGGTTTTTAAGAGTATTTTACTCTGCTAAACTTTACCATGTACTGCTATACATGGTACCCTACAAGCCACTGCTAGTGTATGTGGCAGGGGGTCATTGCTTTGACTATTTTTGATACAAAATACTTCCCCCCCCCAGTGCATTCGGACTATGTTGTTCTTATCCCTTGACATTCGTGGGAAAAATGGAATCTTAAATATATCTGTTCTACACTTAATCTCTCTAATTTTATTTAACATGATCTCCCCTACTGTAGTACGATGGGGGTAATAATACTTTTTTAATAGCATCACGTTAGAGACATACTTCCAACGTGATAGGTTTTATCTGTATTTTAACCATGTCAGTGTAAACAGAATTTCTTTTCACTGCTATTTAAATGACACTTTTAATTTTATAATAGTCTTTAGTTGTATTGGAATATACATGAGACTCACTACTAGTTGTCAACGATGATTATTCAAATCAGTTTATGGGTGAAAATCACATCATATCTTAAATGGTCTATCCAACAATTTGGATAAAGCAAGTCCACCTCTACTAACCCAGATTACGAGTCCCTGAGTGCTTCGTAGTCTTGGGAACAAGGATGACCAGCTTAATAACATCGTATTTCCTTCAGCTAATGGTCCCATATGATTTTAGTAGTGTCCGGCAGGCAGCAGTAAATGAAATTGCTGAGAATCCACACATCAACTCGAACGTGTAGAGTTGTCTAATAGGCCTTTTTTTCAATTTTTGCTTGTTGAAAAACCATTCCTAGAAGAATGGATTCTAATGAGATCTTGAGGGCACCGTGTTTATTGGGTCTTGCTTTCCAAAAAACAGAATGAGAATCCTTGAGAATAGGCAACTATGGTGCCACCAGTGTGTCAGATGGTGGTGTATCCGCAGGGGCTAAGCGGAAGGAAAATCTCTGCTGGAAAATCGCATCGCCCTGTTCTTTCACTTTTCATAAGCGCCTAAACAAATAATTAATGGTGTCCTATTGTAATGCCTAACCATATCGTGGATTTGAAACCTTATTGTGGTTACTCTGGAACTTCATTGTTTATTTTTTTATTTTCGTAACTTTGTTGTGGTTCCTATGGAACTCCATTGTTTATTTTCGTAACTTTTATGTGGTATCTATGAAGTTTAATTGTTTACTTTCGTAACTACTTGTGGTTCCTATGAAACTCCATTGTTTATTTACGTAACTTTGTTGTGGTATCTATGAAATTTCATTGTTTATTTACGTACCTTTGTTGTGGTTGCTGTGCAACTTCATTGTTCATATTCGCAAAGTGCAAATAACGATCCAAAGAGTTGAAGAATAGCATTGGATTCCCCTGTGGCGTCTACGCTATTTATTTCATAATATCTGTGCCGTAATTGTTTTGTTTTGACAGCGCTAGTGTCCGTAAATTTATATTGAATTTCAAAAAGATGGTTTTTGTTTAAGTCACGTTAGCTTCTGTCAATGAATTATTATTACTGTGTAAGTAAAAATGTCCTGAAATTCAAACTTCTATTTTCATCCTCGAGGTTAATTGATAAAAAATATTAAATTTTTCCATTTAATCTGATGAAATATTTCTGTGGTGGCCTGCTAATTTTTGTTTTCCCAAGTTTTAAGTGATTTTCAAATCGACTTTAAAGCTGATATATCGTGATTTGCTTGTATTCTAGATACAGAGTCGACCTCAATTATATGCTTAAGTGAAAGAGAGTTTTCATTTTAATGTTAGCCAGGCGTTTTCATTGCTAAGTTTTAGAGAGATTTTCTAACCTTCGAATTGATTTGATGACCATTCAGTTGGTTTTGAGGTCATAGTGATAACCTTTGGAGCTGTAGGATTTAGTCACTGACTGGAGGATCCTGCAGTTTCTCTGGATATGTCAAGCTGTGACCTAGGTTATGGGATCCAGGATATCAAAACGTTATGGGAAACTGTAGTCTTTGCAGGGGATGGAAATCGTCCCTTAAACATACATTTTTGGCTTTCACTTGACGTTGGGTCTTGTGATATCCTATTATTGGACTGATCTTTCAGTTGAAGGTTATCATTGAAGTCATAACAAGTGTGTTGCCTAGCATTTAAGAAGTTGTGGAGTCTCTTTGCATTTACAGAAATGATAATATGGTTTTATACTGTGCTGAAAATTGTGTGTGCAATATGATGAATGTTATAAAGTTAATGCTTGAGTCCCATGCCGACGCCGGGTTTCTCTCCACTATCCTTTCCTGTCTATCCCCTAATGGCGCAAATGACCTTAGCTGTCGGTCGCCTCCCCTAAATACTACTGCTACTATTAAAGGAACTCAACCCATAGATTGGTTCGAAAGGTGAAAGCAGAGCTCACCTGATAATAAATCCAAACGGTGTGCGAAATTCACGCATCGCCAGGGTAACAAGAGAGGTCAGTTCCTGTGCCATCTGTGATTTACAAGAAAGATCTAGTGCCCGAAAAATCACTCCCAGTTTGAGTGAAGCCGAAGGTGCCCAGAGGCGTACTCCCGAATCGCACGCCGGCCCTCCGGTCAATAGGCCAGCTTGCTCTATGCACTGGACTATCGTATCCCATTGGAAATGTATGCAAAGTTAATTTTACCCCGTATTGGTTGTTGCCACTGATGGCATATTCTATCGGACTGGCTGGCGTGATATGCTTTGGGAATTAACGATCGTAATGGAATGATTGCTTGACTAATTATGGCCGTTTTCTATTTTCCCACGTCTCATCTATCTTCCCTTTGTCTATATCTCTCTCTGTATGCTGCATGTCCCTTTCACCGTAGTACTTCCACTAACCATCCAGCTAATCCACATCTTCTCCCTTCTCTCTCTCTCTCGTTCCTTCCTCAGGTATCCTCTATTAGCACCAGTTGTGTCGATGGGGTCGGTCTCGTCCCCGTAAAGTGTAGCGCTCAGCCATTAACCTTTGTTATCCGTGCGTTGATCTCTCCCCCAAGGCCTTCCCTCCCCCTGCCCGGTCTTAGGTAGACCCCTCGGTGGTTGGTGTGTGTCGCTTGGCCCGCCGTCCTTCTCTCTCTTTCTCTTTCTCCTTCTCCAAAGCCCGCCCCCACCATCATTCCCGGCCTCCTCTTCCGCCCCCCCGGCCCTCCTTGGCCCCCCACCGGCGAGGGATGTTGTGCGGGGAGTTGGCCCGCCCGCTGCCGCTCCTGAGCCTCCGCCTCGGCATCCTTCCGCCCCCTTGGGGTGCCGCCTCCGGGAGTCCCTTTTGCAACTTGGTCGCCCTCGTTGAGGGAATGGCAGCCCTTGCCGCGGCCGCCCCCAACAGCAGCGGACAGGAGGGTTGCCACGTGGGTGGTCTCACGCCCTCCAACCCCTCCGCGCTCGTCTTCGCCTCCTCCGACTGCCACCAGACACTCGGCGATGAGGACGAGGAAGACGTGCTGCTTGGTGAGTCGCTGGCGCCCTCCACCCTCTTCCCCACCTCCCTTGCCCACCCCCCTTCCCCGTAGAAGTACGATAAGTAAGTAGACATTGCCGATCTTGAAAATTTAAGTTCATCTCTTCACTCGTCGTTTTGGATGATTTGATTGGACATGAAACTAATTGTTGATCAGCTGATTTTTTCACATCCCTTCCTTACCTGTTAATTGTTCTTTACTCCATAAAAACCTACTTCAACATTCCTTTAACAATCAAAATGCTCTGCATCCACCTCTCCTGCCTCCCTTGGATTCCACCCAGCATCTCTCTCACCTCCCCCTTTGAGCCATGCCCAGTACGTCTTCGTTTGTTTTACTTTCCGTCCATTCACCTTTTTCGTCCTTCTCACTCAGATCTCAAAAGCCCGTTTCAATAATACAATATGGATTTTTTTCATGGCTCATCTATAGAAATAAAAGAGATTTTTTTTCTCTTGAAGTTGCCATGAGCGATATAGTTAGTTTTTGCTGCATGAAAGCTTTCACGTTTCATTTTTTTATCATATTTAACAAAGAGATGTGTTGGTGCTAAAAGGATTAATACGAATTAGAATAGGTTTCTCGTGGAAATATTTAATGTATATTTTGTAATTTTCATTACAGGTGTGTGTGTGTGTGGGTTGTTTGGTTTGCATAGCATTTACTGATTGCTCGTAATTATTAAGTCATGGTGTAATGTGGTCGTAATTTGGGAATGCATGCTAATTTATTGTATGTGTGTGTATCCATGGAAATATCCATGGAAAGCACCGTGATAACACACCTATTATTTTCATTTCCATGGTAATATCCATGGAAATGGAAATAATAGGTGTGTTATTACAGTGCTTTGGATGAATAATGCCTTCTTCCTCTTTCCACCTAAATATTAATTGTGTTTATGTGCGTCTGGATACATTTTGTTTCCAATGCTGTCGGTTTGCATACTAACATGTATTTTAATTTACTTCCCCGTTTGTCTGTATGCATGCAAATACATATATCACCAAATATGCTTTTGATTGAACGGCATAATACTCGAGTATCCTGAAGTTTCTTATGGGACTGTTTGTTGTTACGTAGTTCCAGCTTACGGGTAGAAAATTTAGAATTACGCTAAATTAGAATTAATTGTGATTACCCATGCGTCTTTAATTTTCTCAAAAGACAAGGTTAATTTAATTTTGAGTCGACTTCTCTATATAAGCAGTGAGATGAATATTATACATTTTTTTCGAAATCATAGGAGCGAACTATGACCACATTGGTTCCAATTGATGAGGTTCATTTTTTTAAGGCGTTATTTTAATGTTTCGTGGTGCATTTTCGTACTATAACGAGTAAATAGGATTTGTTTCCATTTATAAATGAGGTCTACTCTATTTAAACGTGCTTATGTCAAGTGAACGTATTGGGGCGTATTTTTTTCCCGGAACTTGGAAGCGATACTCATTGTAGGATTATATGGTAGTTAACGGAAAATTTGGATTTTATGGAGCGTAAAATGTTTCCTTTCGAAGTTTTCAACATTGACTCTAAAAAGCACTTTTATTAATTACAGGGTCGCACCCAAAAGTGGTAGGACTGATTTTTTTACAAGAATTTTATTGACGATATACTTACATCGACTTAATAATCTTCAAAGTATGCTCCTTGAGCTGCTACACACTTAGTATAACGTTGCTCCCATTCCCCGTACGCCCGCTGGAAATTTTCTTTGGGGATGCCGATGATGACCCTCGTCGAAGCCTCTTGAACGGCCTTTATCGAGTCAAAACGTCGTCCCTTGAGCTGTCTTTTCATCAGGGGGAAGAAGAAGAAGTCCGGTGGTGCCAGATCGGGAGAATAGGGCGGGTGCGGCAACGTGGCAACGCCGTATTTGGCCAGGAGCTGTCGGTCGACACTCAGAATTTTCGGCTTCATCTTGGCGCACACCTTGCGTATGGCCAAATCCTGTGAAATATTGCGTTGGACGTTGGATGCAGACAGACCCACTGGTCTGCAATTTCTTCACTGGTTAAGCGTCGGTCTGTGTTCAGCAGTGTCCTCACTCTGTCCACATTCGTGTCGGTTCTTGCCGTCGACGGCCGTCCGGAGCGATGGTCGTGTTCAACGAGCTCCCTACCCTCTTTAAACAACTTGTGCCATTCAAATACTGTGGAACGGCTTAAGGCAGTGTCCCCATAAGCCTGCTTGATCATATCGAGGGTCTCAGTTGCCGTCTTCCCAAGTTTCGCACAAAACTTCACGGAATAACGTTGCTCTAAATTCAGATTCATTTTGTTTTTCGACGCGAACAAAAAACTTGCCTCACTAAAAACGGTGTCTTCACTCAACGACTGCCCGGAGGCGACTGAGGTTGGTGTCGGTCTGTTGCTAAGACTTTACCCTGCCAGGCAGACCCCCCTCCACCGCTCCGTTCGCGCCAGAGAAAATCAGTCCTACCACTTTTGGGTGCGACCCTGTATATCTTGTCAGTAAATTCTAGTTGATAAGGTTACTTTTGGTCTTACTACGTATATGGTGTATAATTGTAGCGTACAAGTTTAGTATAAAAAATATCGGTAACAATTTTTTACTGACCTGTGCGATTCCGGTCGTATTGCCATTGATAACATGACAGTGCCCACCGTTATCACTGAAAATTTGGCGTTGCGAAAGATCTAAACTTAACTCGGCCCGAAGGTCTTCTTTTGACGTACGACCAAGAGCAGAGTCTGCTAGCAAAATGCCTTTTGCGACGGCATCGCGACGATTCCCCAACCTCCTTATAGTCCCGACTTGGCACCAGCACACTCATTGCCAAAAGTTAAATCCCTCCATCAAAGGATGCCACAATTGAACCCTAAAGTGCCGTCAAAGAAGCTTGCTCGCGTACCCTTGAGGAAATTCCGGAATCCACCCATCAGGTATCCTTCGAGTTGTGAAAAAGGCGTTGGCAAAGGGGCGTTTTGATTCTCAAGGGATTTACTTTGAAGAATTTTGAGATGTTGTCGCAATATCTGATATAAAGCTCCTTTTCCGAATATTTTCCCGATACATTTTATACAAACCATGTATGTGTATTGCAAAAAACCTAACAGTTATCAATTCGATTGATAGTTGTTCCGCCGTTCTCCTGCATTCCTGATAGTTCTTCGACTACTTATAATTTCTTTAATGTTCCAAATTGCTCCATATTTTCTTTTCTAGGCTTTCGTTTTTAATGAATGAGTCTCTCAATTTTAATATTAATCCAGCGCAGTTCCGTTCACGATTGGAGTTTCACTGGAATTCCTCTCCAACTGAACTCATTCTCGCCTCTATTTCGTCCATTTCATTCGGTAATCACCACCCTCATATCCTTTTAAGATGGCAGTTTTTCGTTTCGTAGCCCCTTATACGTCCTCGTTTCTCGAGACCGGAAATATCTCACCTTCCTACGCGATGATCCTCACGCGGGCCATCATTCCGTCTTAAGATGCGAGTTCTCGCCAAGGAAAGAAAGCTAGCAGTCATTCAGGGTAACATTCACGAAGGAGGCTTAATGGTTAGTTGGATCTTTTTTTCGACACAGATAAAACTTCTTTTCCGGGAAGAAATATCCATTACCTTCCCGGCGTTCCTATGGTGACCTATTGGATTTTTTAAGAACGCAGCTGAACTTATAGCAACGGCAATAATCATCACACAGTCCGGTAACCAAGTAACTAGATGTACCAGTATTTGAAAAAGAGTTCGAATTCTAGCTTCGTTTTTAAAGTATTGGTATTTTTGTTAGGAATCCAACGACACAGTTCTTTAAGTACCTGGTTTGGGAGAGTTTTTTAGCTGGGTGACACATTATTGAATCTTATTTTTTGAGGTAACGATCTAAAAATTATAAATGATGGATCGTTCCAGTAGGTGGACAGTGGTACGGAGGTGCCGCCATTGGCCTACTAATACCTAGGACGGGAGCTCCAGGTATATTTATCGATTGCCACGTCCCGTTAGTTTTATCAATATCTGTTGATGCTAATGTTAATATGGTCTTTACTTTGTGGAAAACGTGACCGTTAGATCCGTCGGTACATATAGGCAATGTGTTGTTACGTGACACCGTTACCCTGTGCGAGAATCGAACCTGAATCCTTGGCAGAGTGGGGGGGGGGGTGGCGCGTCGTGCCATTCACCCCCTTGACTCTTCCGCCGTTGGTGATGGGGTGGAGTAGGGTTGTTTCTTGTGCCGCGACCATCACGAGTGCCTTTCCCACCCTCCTATCCTCAAACTTAACCCCTCCACTTTTCGTTATTTGTTTCGTGAAACACTTCCGGAACTTTTCCGCGAAAAATTCAATTTTCGTGCTTTTCCTCCCGCCTTATTCTCCTCTCTCCGACATCCGCCCACGTCCCTCCCACACGCCCCCTCCCCCCATCCCCCAATTCTCCCTCTTAAAAAGTATCGCGTCGGACTTTTTTAAGCACGCGCGTTCGTCATTCTCGTCGTGGCGGCGGCCGGCTTACGTCTCGTTTCAACAGGGTTATTCCGTCCGCGCGCCGAGTGCGATGGGTGGTGGGAAGGGATGGGGGGGTTAGGCGGTGGTGTTTCTTCTCTCTCTCTCTCCCCCTTTACGTTCTTCCACATCCCGCGCACCCCCTCGTCCGTGTTGGTGTCAGCCGGTCGAAACTCTCTCTCCGCGCGCGTCTGGAGGGAATAGGGGAGAGGAAGGGAGGAGATGTGGGCGGTGGTTTCGAAGCAATCGTGACGCGGGAGAATGCGGAGGGAACGGGGGAGAGAGAGAGAGAGAGAGTAAGACAGGGGTGGTTTTGGGTGGGGTAGAGTATTAAACCGTGCAAAGGGGTGTTGGTGGTGAGGGGTACATTACGAAGTCATCACGTTGCAGAGCGCCCTTCCCTTGGAGCGGTAGCATTGACGGCGTGTGCGAATCCGTTCTTTTTAAATCTCGTGTGTACTTTTGTATTTTTTTCTCTTTCTTTCTCTCCCGTTCTAATGCGAAGATGAGTCGACAGACTCCACGTGTCTCACGAAGGGGTGGGTGGGGTTGGAGGAGGATAGAGGGGGGTGGGGGTTGGTGGGAGGAGAGGGAGGGAAAAGAGAGAAGAGAGAACCGGTCGAGTGGTGGTGGTGGTTGATCGATCTCTCAGTCTCCTCCGCTGACCGCTCTCTTTCACCATCCCCCACGGATGAAAAAACGATGAGTTCTGATTGGAGCGCGAGGCATCGGACTTGTGTGCTTCTCGGCACCCTTGTTGTTCTCCCCCCTCTTCCCCCTGCCCCCCCTCCCTCCAACACACCGCGTCAGTCTTTCCTTCCCCCTTTTGTCTCCTTCTCTGCCACTGACACGGGAAACTGGGAGCACTCGGTGGTTTTCCGTTCTTCCGGAAGACTCGGGGAAATGTTCGTGGGCATTCGAGTGAAATGGGTTCTGGTAGACATTTTTTTGTGTTTTTTTTCAGGTGGAGTATCGCTCCCTTTTTCGTAATTTTGAACTGGATGATGATGGTTCGCATAAAAAATCATCAGCTTTGGTGGAGATCCTCATTGGAATGACTGAGGTGATTTGTGTGAAACTGTTTTTTTTTATTCCCTTCCCTGCTCTGTGTGTATTTTTTTTAAAAATTGTAATGAAAAAACGAAATATAGCAATTCCAAAATCATTTATTGTGGAATTCGATACTTTCTACAACCATGGTTTCACCATTTTCTGGCATCATCTGATGAATGTACACTAACAAATGGGGTGTATAGACACTTTAAGGAACGGTTTGTCCTCCTATTACTCGACCAATGGTCGTGGAGAGTGCATATTAATTGTGGAATTGCTATTTTTAATTTTCCATGTACGAGCGTTATTTGGTTTTCTTGATAAATGATTCGGCAGCGTTGATCGACAGCTTAATCAACTCATGACAACTCAATGGAGTAGTATAACAAAGAGGAAATTTAGACGGCGTAGTAAAATGGAATTAATTAAAGGTGATGTATGATGTTTCTGTATGATGTTCATTTTCACTTATTTGTTCGGTTTAATTTTTATTAGTGGCCACAATGAGGTACACTTTTCGATAGTGTTCCTCGACTCCAACAGTGGTCTAGAAATGATATTATTGTTCTTTCGGGCGATCTTTAGGCTTTCACGTTGAGTGATGGCTGGTATAAACACTTCATTTGACTCTTAAGGCTTTTAGCATTTAATTAATTTCCCATTAGACCTTCTATTTATCTTCCCACACTCGAATTTTCTGGTTTATAGACTGAAATTTGGTAAACTACCAATGACAATCTCCTCCGACGATGTCTATAGTTCTCGACCGAAAATGGTTTCATTAAGAAGTTTAAATAGAATGTTAAGCGATTAATGATTGTATTGTAAGTTTGTCGAAGCTCGGAGGAACTGCGTGGTTATGTTCTGGCCGGAAAAGTATCCGAAAAAATAAGTGTTTCTCAAAATTTTCTTAATCACCATAGAGAGATGGAGGGTTGAGTAAAATTTCATCACCGACCTGCTCGAATTCCATTTGCAATTAGTCTTTGTTGGTGGTTTGTGAAATAAAACAAATTATTTTGATTAAACATTAAAAGACTCACCTATAGTTCTGACCTCCCGTTTTGTCAGTACGTCTCGTAGTACGGACAAAAACATTTTTTCATTCGACCTTGTCAAGCGTAACGTGTTGGAACTGGATTGTGTGATTGAAGAGAAAGATTTGCTCTACACAATTGTTTATAATTGAGATAGCAATGCGTCTTATTAATATGGCAATGCCTGGGCGTCTCATTATCAGGAATCTTCTTAAGTTTTGGATTACGACAACATGTGTTTTAGAACGTGCGTATTGAATTATGCAAGGTTTGTACAAAAATAAAAAGATGAGAATGGTCTTTCTATGCGCGAACTGCTGAATGGATCACTATCAGTTAGGGTGTCGCCTTCTAGCGGCGTCTGTGAGAATTAAAATACGGCCATGCTCGTGGCCGTTTCTCTACATGTCTCCGCACAACAGCGATTCTTGTTTGAGCTTGCCCTTGCTTGCTGTACACATTAATGTGTCGGTGAGAATGAAGGTATTACAGAATCAGCGCGTGTGCAATAAATTTTGTTTCAGCCTTATAAATTGTGAGTGGACAGTCTTATGTATTTTTTAATTTATTAAATAAGTCCACCGGAAAATCGTAGGGAAGTGGGGGAATTTCTCGATGGTAAGATATCGGACACCCCGTCTCCGTTTCCGCCCTCCAGGCCGTACCGTGAGGGATTGCACCCCAGACCGTCCACCCTCCTAGCTATCTCCCCGCCCCATCACGTTTCAAAGCCCCCTCTACTCCCGCGAACTCACCCTCCCCGACCAGTAGTCTCCCCCCCCCCACCCCACAGTTCCCTTCCTTCCCCCCCACCTCCCCACCCACCTCCCACCACCTCCTGCACCACCCCATTCCTACCCCCTCGAGCGACTGGCCACATGCAGGCGCACTTCTCAAAAAGGCCCACGCCTTCCCTCCCTCATATCCCCGCCCCACCCATCCCCGGTCCTCCGTCTTACATAAGAGCGAACCCCGTGGTAAAGGGGGCGTGGTGGTGCGACTGAGGATGGGAGGGGTTGGGGATGAAAAAAATGAAAAGGGCTTCAACCGATCGCCATGGACGACGCTCCCGTCGTCTCGGGAAGAAAAAAAAACATCCTTTCCTCCTCCTCCTATCCAAACCCTCATCCCCCTTCCTCCTTTTCCGAGCTCTGCCCTCTTCTCTCTCTCTCTCTGAAGCCCTCCTCCCATCTCCCTCTACTCCCCCTCTCTCTCTCTCTGCCTCTCATGTTCCTCCTTTCCGTCGAATCTCCCTCTTCCCCTCCCCACCCCCTAAACCCGCCCTCACCGCCTAGAACCGATCGGAAAGTGCTGCCACCTTGCCGGGATGAGAGCGGAGGAGAGCGATGGAGGTGGCCCTCTTGAGGGTGGAGATATGAGCGGTGAGGGTAGGAGGAGGAGGAGGGGCGCCTTTGAGGGCGGTGGTTGAGGAGGGGAGAGGCCGCGGACCAGAGGAAGATCCGTGCTGCACATGTGCCCGTGTCTTTGTGCATTCACCCAAAAACGTTTACCAATAAACGTTTGTAATAACACTATGTGTGTATATATATATATATATATATATATATATATATATATATATATATATATATATATATATATATATACCCATATTATATCTTCAAAAAAGATCGCTCTTCGGCGACGCACAAAAATATAAAAACATTCAAGCCCAAGCATGTTGACGGCATTCACAGGCATTCAGATGAAGACGGCCGTGCCTTTTTTTTCTTTGTGTTTCTATGTTTAAATATCTTAATCAATGATTTTATACATATATATATCTATATATATATTATATATATATATATATATATATATATATATATATATATATATATATATATATATATATATATATATATATATAATTGTGTACACACAAACACGCACAAATATTTCTACATACACGCGGGTGTGTGTGTCTATATATATATATATATATATATATATATATATATATATATATATATATACATATATATATATATAGATATATAAACCATGAACTCAGTAATCGACCGGAAGGTCGGTTTGGTAGATGATGGTAGAGTTCACCCAGTACTAAGTCCTATTCGGCGTGTTAAATTCACACATCAGGGTAGGGGGGCCAGTTCCTTTCCCTGTGCCCGTTATGGTTTTCCAGAAAGATCTGGTACCCGAAACATTACACCGAAGTCCGAGGAGTACTTGTGTTCTGACGGCAGTTGCCAACTCGCTCGACGAATGATCTCTCCTGCCAAAATCAAACTCATTGAAAGAGAGAGAGATCCTTCAGTCATATAT
Organism: Hetaerina americana; assembly: GCF_022747635.1. Lineage (NCBI taxonomy): Eukaryota > Metazoa > Arthropoda > Insecta > Odonata > Calopterygidae > Hetaerina > Hetaerina americana. Next base: position 2,299,471 of record NW_027286963.1, on the reverse strand, counting down.
CACCACGAAGGCCAGATACGATGTTTTTACACTGAAATAAATCTTAAATGAGTAATGGCTGAAGGGATGCAAGTGAGATACAGATAGTTGGCATCCCCTATTAGATTAAGAACGAGCTTCAGACATTATTCTTCCCGCCATGCACATGTGGCGTGTAATTAATGGAGAAAGTTTTTAAGAGTGTATGACTTACTTTCAGTGAGATGTCGCCCTCTCTGAGCTATGCATTCTTAGGTCTAGACTACTGAATGCATTTGGTTGCAGCAGTTCTTACAGTAGTAATAACACTTTTGCGTTGAATTTTATGCTTCCCCTGCAACACTCATTAATCCCCTGAATTAAGGGTTACTCTCATAATGTTATACTTGCCTTTTTTCGTTGGCCTTGTTAAGAAATAGAGTAATTTTAATGTTCTATTATACTTGTGTCGTCTGGGGTAGAAATCCCCCAAAAACGGTTCTTCTAGGACTTATACGAAACAATTCTTCGTGTGGAGAAATAACCGTAAGGATTTATTAATCTTTGGAAATTAATTATTGAGAGTCGTTTAAATTATGCGGATAATTTTTATTAGCCTGAAATTTGACGGCAGTACAGCTGCACCAATTAATTTATCGGTGACATTTGTCATCGCAGAGGAAATGTTGTTTCAACTTCAACTGTTCTTGCAAAGGCTAAGGAATACGTTTTCTATGGGCATTTTTTTAGATCAGACGTAAAAGTTCTCTTTAATGTGTATAAATTAAATAGTAATGGATTTAATTAGTACGTTTATTTTTCCCTCGATCTCAGTAGCATACTAGAGAGTGGTAAACCGCATTCTTGGAATTTATCCTCATGATCGTCAATCAAAGATTGGTCCTGTCGATCTTCGGGTGTCATACACCGATGAATTTACGGAAAATTGACTGCACTTAAAGAAGGTCAATAATATATATCATATACATATATATATATATATTATACATAAAAATATACATAAAAATTCTTTATATATATATATATATATATATATATATATATATATATATATATATATATATATATGTGTGTGTGTGTGTGGGGATCGGGATTGGTTCGGTGGCTATCGTACTGGCTTCCCACCCATAGGGGCCGGGTTCAAATCCCGGCGGTGTTGAATATTTTTCAGAGGTATATCGATCCCTACTTGAGGTGCTTAGTGGTGGGCACTTTGAGTGAGTACGCCGTCCGTCGGATGGGGCGTTAAGCTGCGGACCACTTGGCGCCTTTCGTAAAGAGTAGGCAAATGTCGACGCCGGGTTTCTCTCCACCCTTCATCCTTTCCTTTCCATCCCCTATGGCGCAAATGACCTCAGCAGTCGGTCGCCTCCCCTAAATACTAATTCTACTTTATAAAAAATTAAAACAAACTTGGACAGCAACAAACAATATAGAAACACATAAAAAGATCACTCATACGTTATTTCTTGATCATTTCGATGGTATTCTGCTCCGTCTTCATCCGAAGATAGAGAAGTAATGATATATATATATATGCATTCAATACTTAATGAGTATGAAGATATTATCCTATACTTCTTCTCAACGAGAAAACTTCCATTCCTGCGTTGATGATATCCTCCAAAATACTCGATACTGAGTCCTTGATGCTCTGAAGTCAGTTTCCTATTAATCAGTCATCCTGGCCGTTGTAAGCAATTTAGTTTATTTTAAGAATGATTAATGATTTCTCGTTATTTAACTCGATACACAAGTTGTCGATTTTTATTTGGTTGTTAAAGAGGCTTCCATAGCTGAGGAATATTTGCGCCGTAAATTCCAATTATCTCATATTATCTTGTGACAGCAGCAGGTGTTTTGGAGACCTAAGGCAGAAATCTCGTTACCGAGCCATCTCTATGGTTTTAGGGGTCTTTAATATTAAATTGACGGCTGAACAATCGATCGATTGGACATGTTGGAACAATGAAAACGTTAACTCTCGTCGTTTGGACAATGAAAAATTCCTACGTATAATTATTGAAGTCAACTAGGAAATATCTAAGTGTTAAAGAATGATCTAAATTAATTTTGTTTTTCCAAACTTTCGTGGAAATTTTATTTTTTGGAAAAAAATAACCGCCTTCCATCCGCATTCTTGCGTTACCGATCATCTGCTAGAAAAATGAGAACCACCTCAGTTGCCTAGCAGCGTAACCCCCAAAATTCAACTGGCTGGAACCAAGCGCTGGAGGAGGAGTAAGGCCGGGTATGGGCAATTCTCCAAGATCACCACTCGGGAACATTGCTCAGGCCTCGTAATGAGAGAGAGAAAGGGAATAAAAAAATATTTCCCTGAGGCTGACGGACGGAATGATATGAGGTGAAAGTCGGGTGAAATGCGTAAGCGAGCCGGCAGTAAATCAAGGAGAAGGGACAATTTTTATTTTTTTATCTCGTACGTCAGGGATGAAAAAATAGGTCGAATGTCGCGATTTTTTAAAAACGTGGAGGGATGAGGAGAAAAAAGTTTTTTTTATGTAAGAAAGAAACGGTTATTGTTGACGGCGTCACATTTAGCGGACCTCTGGACTTCAATATTTAAAAAAATATGTTGTTAGCGTCCATACCGTATCATCAACTGAGAACGGTTGGTAGTCTTTGACGAGTGACCACTGAATGCAGCCATAAAGGGTTGACCAATGGGGTGGCCTGGTCGGAGGTTGACGGGTCATCGGGGTGACTGACAAGTTGGTTCAATGTGACACGCGCTCTCATCTTTTCTTCTGAAATTGTGGACATCCTTCCCTTTTTTCATTTTTTTGGGTCTTTAAGTGTTTGCCCTCCTTCCCCACCTAAAGAGTTCTTATATTTATTTTTTTTCTAGTCCGCCAGGAAAATAATCTGCTTATTAAATGTTGTGAGTTCCGAACCGTAGGTAATCTTTCAGTTCCCATGGTTGCACTTCCATGTCAAGGCTGCTCGAACTAAAAACAGGGTGGCCATTCAGTCGGGAAAAAAATTAAAGAATTACTCCATTTTCTCCTGGGAATACGGGGATAATTTTATGAGTGAGACTGATATTTTTAATTCGCGTGTTTCCATGCGCGAATCTAAAATATCTACATCTCTACATCTACACAATACACCCCGCAATCCCCCCGCAAGGGCGTGTGGCAGAAGTTGTTAGGTCACCAGTCGTATATGCCCAATCGCAATCATGTTACCTCCACACACACATTAGTTTGATCATGCACTCGAAAAACTTTAATCACGCGAAAGGAAGTACTTTTTTGCAACACTATTCAATAAAAGAGTAATGTGTATTCAAAACATGCTGTAGAACTGTGACAAAGATGGATCTATTATGTAAAAAGAATAACAGACAGGGAGAAACATGTAAGATATCGACAAATATTGACTCTGCAAATTCTAACTATCCCCTGCGCGATTGCTATTGTGCGATATCTATTAAGATTTCTAACGGTTCTAGTAAAAAAAAATACATTTTTAAACCATGCGTTCTACAATAAATCTCCCTGATTTTACGTTACTGGTCTTATCTACCATAATAAGTCGGGGCATGTAATATGTCCTTAACTTCCTCAGATAAGTAACCTATCTCAAATTTACACAGTAAATTTAAACTCTATTTAAGTCTACGTTCAACTAGTTGCTCCCATCCTAATTCTTCCAATAGTTGTCATGACACCGCTACCTTATTAATTACAACTCTCACAAACCTAACTGCTCTTCGTTGCACTCGATCTAGTTCCAAAATTAAGCCTACTTAATGAAGATCCCATACACTCGAGATGGGGCCTAACTAACGTGAAATAACAAAGTTCCTTCACCCTTTCATTACAAATCCCAAGTATTTGTTTTAATGAAACCTAACTTTTTATTGGCTATTTCGCAAATTTCACGAATGTGTTTTCCGCCGGACATATCCTTAGTTAACGTAACACCCCAAGTATTTTACCGTTTCCACGTGTGTTATGTTGGTTTCCGGTATAGTGGGTTTAAATACGTATGATCTTACCGTCGAAAATTCCCGATGAGATGTACCTTAATTACAATGTTTGTTCATGTTTACCGTAGGCCATCGCCCGTCAAGTCCCTGACCAAAAACCAAATCTATAGTTAGGCCGACTTAGGTAGTACTGGTACATACAGCAGTTACTGTAGTACTGGTACACGAGCACACATATATATATATATATATATATATATATATATATATATATATATATAGTAAGTGCTCGTGTACCAGTACTACAGTAACTGCAGTATGTACCAGTACTACATATATATATATATATATATATATATATATATATATATATATATATATATATATATATAATATATATATATATAGTAAGTGCTCGTGTACCAGTACTACAGTAACTGCAGTATGTACCAGTACTACATATATATATATATATATATATTATATATATATAATATATATATATATATATGGGTCGCGGTAGTCCAGGGGGTAAAGCGTTGGACTGCTGATCGGAGGGGCCCGGGTTCGATTCCCGGGCAAGGCACTCTGGGCACCTGCAGCTCCACCCAAGCTATGTGATTTTTCGGGCACCAGGTCTTCCTGGGAAACCATAACCGGCACAGGGAAAGGAACTGGCCCCCTGATGTGTGAATTTTACACGCCGTGTAGGGCTTAGTACTGGGTAAACTCTACCATCACCTACCAAATCGACCTTCGGGTTGATTACTGTGTTATATACATGCATATATTATGCACAATATATTATGCAATATACATGCATATACGTACATATATTATGTATGAATATATATATATATGTATAATATACATGCATATATATATATATATATATATATATATATATATATATATATATATATATATATATATATATATATATATAGTTAAAAGCTTTGGGGTTTCGTCTCACAAAGAGACTGTCATATAATAAATATAGACTGGACATAATTATAATACCTATGCTGCTCTTGAAGACCAAAATGACGAGAGTAATAAACTGTCGCAGAGCAGATTTCTCTTGTTTTTAAAATGAGGGCGTTACTCCTACGTAGCCGTGGACGAAGCTTGGTCAGCGATTCCCCCCTCTCACCCAATTTGAAAAACGTCTTCAGACGCGCCACGGCTGCCGTGGCCAATTTGCCACGCGCTGATTGACCGTCGTCCCCAGTCCAGCAAACGGAAATTATGGATGTGGGCCCGGAGATGGGGGAAGAGGTCGGGACGTTCCGGATGGTAAGTGACATTCCATCCTCGTGCAATCAAGTCTCGAGAGAGAGAGAGAGTTAATTGAACTCGAGGATTGACTCGGAAAATGATTGTGTCATCCCGGTGATGATCTCTGACGAACTTCGTGTTCGTTTGTTAATTACCACCGTCCCCTTTCAACATCCGTTCTTTCGGGACGGTCCGTTCTCTTTTGTCTTGAATATCTCGCTTCCCTTAAATTAGTAAAGACGACCAAAATATGAGTAAAAACCTTCGGAAAACCATGAAACCTTCGCTCCGGCACGCCTACCTTTGAATTCATTATGCTTAAAATCGCATTGTTTAAAAAAATAAAGTGGAATAGCATTCGGTAAATTATATAAATCCGATTTTCACTACTGAAAACAGAAATAAGTGCGCCATATTTGTTTTCTATCCGAACTTTGCATTGAACTACCAATCACAGACTAGTGGAGCCGTTTCAATTGGCCGATCTGCCGATTGTTGCGTCGGAATCAACATTATTGTTGCGGGAATCAATTTTCAACTTCATTTCAAACGGAAACGATATAATTCTTTGTTCATAAGCTAAGATATTGTGATTGTTTGGCATTTAACGTGGATTTTAATACGTTTTCTCGTCAGAATTATGGATTTAATCTGAAATGGCGACTTTGGCAACCTGCCGTCGACGGAATCAAAACAAAAGAGTTGCGCTTGCGCAAAAATCGAAAAAGTCGCGTGGAAGAAGTCGTATCGTGTAAAAAAAGCATTCATTCATTCATTAGCTAAGAGTTTGCATCCAATATTGAGCATTTCGATCAACAGTACTGATGAGTGTAATTGAAATAAGCATCGCGTAAAATGGCCTTGAGTTGTCGGGGAATTCGGCGGGAGGGGAGGCGGGGTGTGTGCCCGAAGGAGGGGGAGAGAGGAGTGTACGGGGTAGGCGGGGGGGGGGGGGGGGGCAACGACTTGGAAGAGCGCGCTTGGGAAATTGCTTTGAGTTGCAATATTCAGTCGAGGGGATCTTTGTGGAGTTTGCAACATCGCGGGTATTCCGTGGAAAGGTTTATTGAAAGTAAATTGGCCAACTACGTCGCAGCCTAGCCCTTGCGAGCTTTTTGGCATGTTGTTGGGTATGGGAGAAGTGTGAAGGGGGGGGGGGGGTCAGCTTTTTCGACAATGTGCACGCCTTTGCAAAGTCCCTTCGTTAGGACGTATTAGGGCTTAACGACCGACCATTTCGAAGGCTCGGGTCCCCAAGTGTGTTAAAATGATTCGCAAGAGTCCCGCTGGGGGAAAATGTATTCCAAAATACATATTTTTAAATGATTCTCTTCACCCTTATACCATTTACAGCGCCATATTTGGAGCGATAATTTACTTGGATCCTCTGATTTTCATTTAACGCGGTAGAAGTAATCTTGTACGATAAATAATTCAGATTTTCATGATTACCAACCATCTGACCGCTTGAACAGCATTGAATGGAATGACACGTAAGTTCTCCTTCACATCTGGCGTTGGAGAATGAGGGAAACATCAAATGATTTATTATTATCAAGGGGTTAAACGTATAATTTTGTCATTGCAGTGTCCAGATTTTTAATTAGCGATAATTGAAATCATCCATAGAGGGGGAATAAAATTATGTACTATAAATATCTTTATACTCCGCCTAATAACAGTAAGGTTATGCCTTCGAAACATTGGAAAATTTTGACAATTGTATGGGCAAATGAGTTCTCACCGCAAAATTACTTGCTTTTTTCATATACATATTATCCTGCAAGTCTCCCCAAGGGTGTGTGTGTCGGCAGGGGTAACCTCAGCAAATCAACACCACTCATTCAACATCAACAAAAAAATTAAGTTTTGCTTGATTGTTGGTTACGTATGTGTGTTTCTTTTGGTACACATTACACCAAGATGGTTCTTCTAATGCGATATCTTCCAATTTTTTTTATTGCATAAATATGATAAAAATACACTTAGTAGCATGGGTTTAGTACGATTTGGATGTACGTACTTTTTATGGAAATTTTTTAAGATCTAAAAAAAATCGTTTCCTTAAAAAAAATAACGTTTTTTTTCAAGCACAACTGGCGGCACATGTTTCACTCTGGATTAAGATACATTTCAATGAAGAACGACAATTAAACTATCGCATTCTTTCTCCAGCTGTTTTATCTTTTGACAGACGTATATTACGAGGGTAGGCTGAAAACTAATAGACACATTCTTTGTAGACCGCAAACAAAAACAAATAGCAAGATTGGGCAAAAAGTACAATTCTTTAGTTTCAAAATAATATATTTATTTTTTTAACACAGTCACCGTTGAGGCTAACACATTTATCCCAACGTGTGACAAGTTTTATAATTCCATCACTGAAAAACTCTTCCGACTTTTCTCGAATCCAGGACTTGACAGCTGCCTTCACCACATCGTCCGAGGTGTAATGATTATTACCCTTGAGGCGTCTCTTGAGTTGAGGAAAAAATAAAAATCACAAGGCTCATGATCGGGGGAATAAGGAGGGTGTGGAATCGGTTCAAATTTCAGGTATCGCAGAGCCACTCCAGTTGCGCGAGGTGTGTGGACCAGCGTTGTCATGTTGCAAGATAATTGACGCCTGGCTGCCTTTAACACGACAAATTCGACGTCGGAGGTGTTCTAGAGTCTATATATCGTGAGAAGAATTTACCGTTGCCCCTCGTTACAGAAAATCTGTCACATAAACTCGGTGAGCATCCCGAAACAGCATAAAGAAGTTTTTTCTTCAGATGGTTGTCTTTTGAAATTTTTCTCGCTCGCAACCACGAAATTTTACTACCCATCGATTTACAGCATCGCCACCATAAACGACGATGGATCTCAGTAGGAGTAACTTTTTCAGCAGTTAAAAATTCGACAACAGTACGCTGTTTAACTTGCGTTTACATAGCACTAGAACAAGTCTCCATACTTCCGCTTCTCGAAGTACACTGGGTGAATGTCACGACCTCAAACCTGCGCCTGCATGTTGAGGGGAATGTTTCTTCCACATGCCAATAGAAGTGCTTCTGATACGTCATTTCGTTTGTGGTCTACAAGAATGTGTGCATTAGTTTTCAGCCTACCCTCGAGTGATTTATGTCAACAGCTGAGCAGAAGCTTCGTACTCGTTCATTTTAATCAGCTGCTGAAAATTTGAATAGACTCGTATTATTTATTTTATTGAGTCAAATATAAAAGTGTATAGTTTTAATCAGTAAACTAGTAATTATGGAATTCGATTTCCTTGAATTATTTCTTTAAGAGTTAACTTTTAAAAATTGCATCAGCTCGTTTTTTTTTCGGATTCAGTATTCAGTGTTGCCTGGCAATATCGAATCGCATTTGTTTAATGTATTTGCAAAATCGTGTGCCAAACGGACGAGACCCTGTTCAAGGCACTAACCACGTAAAAATTCCTACTATAATGCGAATTTATTCGTTTCAGCTGTAAGGATACATGGTTTCGACGAAACGGGGTATGGCCGCTGGTATGCGAAATAATGTTTTCAATGACATTTTAAATCTGTAGTGTACAGTGTATGAACCGTGTTAGGTTGACATTTAAAGGAATACAAGGGTAAGGTGAAGGGTTCTCGGCCTCGCAATGAAAGACTGCGATTTTATTTTGCTACACAATCTCCCTTGACTTCAACTTACTTGGCCCAGCGTTTCTCCAACATCAGTATTCCTTCAGGGAAGTGAGAGAGTCTGGTAGGATGTAAAAAAATCCCTCTACGGCCCTCTCAACGTCTTCATTGGACGCGAAGCGCTTCCCAGAAACAAATTCCTTCATGTTTGTGAACAGATGAAAGTCTAAGGGGGGTGCTAAATCAGGAGAATATTGGGGGTGGGCCGAGCAAATTGTACCTCCAAATCCCGTTGTTTTCCCATCGCCACAACGCACCTTTGTTGACCGGATGCGTTGTCCTGGTGAAAGGAAATTTTTTCCTTCTTCAAAGCCAGACCTCTTCTCGCGAATTTTGGCGTCCAGCTGCTCAAGAAGGTTGGAGTAATACTCGCCTGTAATTGTTCTGCCTTTTTCAAACTACTTGAGAGAACAAGTTGAAGCTTGTCTTAAGACCTAATGACGCGTGCATCCAGGCATAAATCATAAATATTCGCTGATTGGAACGCCATCTCTGTGTCAGGCCGAGAAATTTTTACCTTACCCTTGTAATAAACCGAGGTCTTATTTTTACGATCATTGAAGTCAATATGTGTCCAGTCAATGTACACACTGCGCATGCCTGTCGTCTAGAAAACAAAGGGCAATGAGTTGCTTTGATTTTTAAACAGTTCACACACTGCTAAGCGTTAAAAAAAAACAAAATTATCGCGAAGGTCATGCACGCGTGTACATAATGTTAAAGCTGACAAACACGCAAATGGAAATGAGAATTGAGTTCCAGAATAATACAATTGACTTTAGTTTTCCACTTTTTCGGGGCTTATTTTCGTTTATTTTTTCCTTCTTCCCAAGCAATGGGTACCTCGACAACATTAAATTTGAAATCGAGCACACTAATGAGGGCTTGAAATTGTAATTATTATTTATTTCGCGGAGAAGATCGCAGAGAGAAAAATCCACGGTTGAAAGAGAGAGAGGGTGACGGTGAGAGACGACAGTGTCGCCAAGACGGAAATGGAAAGAATCTCTCGCAGTCGTCAACTTTTTGTTTATTTTTTTTTGACATGCTTCCGCCCTGCCATGGAGGAGAATTAAGAAATCCATTTAAACCCGGAAATATTCTCCTCCACATTTTTACTTAACCCCTCCTCCCCCCCACACTTCTCACCCCTTCCACAAACATCTCCCGGGGGATGGCGGGGGGGAAAGGTCGGATGGCCTTGTTTGCATCCTCGTGCACACGAATGAAGGTTTCAGGGGGAAAAGAAGACGAGAAAATAATCAACCAATGTATACGCCTCAACACCCCCTCACCGTGTATCCCGCGAGCTCTCCACCACCCCCCAAAAAAAGAAAAAAAAATAATATAATGACTAAACACGAAGCGGCACGTGGGGAGGGAAGATGTAGGGGTTGTTCTGACGGGTGTGGAGGGCGAGATAGGGTTATTTTGGGGGTGGGGATCGGTGGGGAGGAGGAGGAGGGGGAGAAAAGGTAGGAATTCGGAGCGAAGGCGAGTGAATGTATGGCGTTCGGAGGAGGGGTTGTTTAGAGAGATGAGGGTAAACAGTGTAAAGGGTTTTCGGGTGGAATGGCATGAGCTTTCGCGCGTGGTGGGAACGGTAGTGGGGGGGAAGGGGGATGTGAGACGACGAATGCTTAGTGAGAAGGGGTGAGGAGCGTCAGGTGGGGGTCGGATGCCAACCCCAACCCCCCGTAGATGTGGAATGGTATGGGAAGAGATCCTGTGGGAAATGGAGAACGTGTGTGAGAGAGAGGGGAAGGGTGCAAAAGCTTGTGTATCGGATGGATTTAGGGAGCTGCAGGGTAGGGGATTTAAGGTGGGGTTAAGGATGTTTTGTTGGGGTGAAACTTCTTTTTTTCTCTCATATATATATATGTATATATAGGTGTATATATATGTATATTTTATATATATATATATATATATATATATATATTTATATATATATATATATATATATATATATATATTTATATATATATATATATTTATATATATATATATATATATATATATATATATATACACACACACACATACAGGGGACCTAGAAAGAGACCCCTATATATGTGAAAGGGTGGTGGAATGAAGGGAGGTGGGTACACGGGATGGTAGTAGGAGGAATATCGTTCGGAACTAAATTGCCGACGTGTGTGACGTAGCCAGAAAGGGATGCCATTGGTGCGATTGTTGGTCAGACTCCCTCCTGAGCATGCGCACTGCTCTCTTCCCGATCGGGGGAAGGGAGGATGGAGGTTTCATAGGGGGTGGGCCTGTGAGTCGACCCCTCCCACTCCTCCGTCCTTCCCCACGCGCTCCCCACCCCCATCGCCCATCTCCCTCCCCGCTTCCCCTACTCGCCCCTGTTCGAGAGAAGAAACCTCCCTCCACACACACACGGCCGGAATATCTTCCCCCCCTCCATTCGCACCTTCCTCCCCAGGTCGCACCCCCACTTCGTTTCTCCTCCCCTCCCGTTTTTACATCTCTCTCTCTCTAACCCCCTTATATTTCCATCCCACTCACCTCCACCACCCTCCCTCCTCGCTACACCCCCGACGCCTCTCACTCCCGCCCCTCCCGTTTCACCCTTCGCACCCCATCGGTGTCGGTGCGCCCATATAATTACCGAGAGGTCTCGGGTATCCGTAGGAGAAGTGAAGGGTGTGTTTAGGGGGAAGGGTGAAGATGTCCCTCCGTATGTTTCCTCCTCGTTTCTCCCCCTTCTATGGAATCTCGTACGCAAGTATGAGAACGGGTGAGGAGGAGACCGTTCTAAAATGCGTAAAATTCTCTCAGGTTAACGCGCACCCGATGAACGCCGTCGTTGGTAACGGTGGAAATTCCGCGGAATTACGGTGGCGGATAGTTAGTTTATCGACGCTGTTTTTTTTAAGGCGAGGCTATGTGGTTGAACGACGCGGTTCTTAGCCTTTCACAAGACCCCACTCTCACATTAGCCAATTCCCACTCTGGGCTGATGATGCTGGACGAATGATAAGGTTATCTTCGTTTTGTGCGAGTCTTTTTGCATTTGACGTCTAATAAGTGTTTTGGGAAAAAAGTTTCTCCTCCCTCTGGTGGTAAAAATGGGAGTTAAAAAATGATAAAAAATGAATTCAATGGTGAGTTAACGAGGAAAGAGATAACCTGCCCAAACTATGCACGACTTATCTTCAATGCGATGCCTCTTCTGTCCGAGGCTATGCTGTGACACGCACGCTCCTAGGTTGGCCGAAAGGAAAGTTGTGGGGGTCTTTGCTGATAATTTTTTTAATTAAATGAGATTTTTCGCCTTCCTTTTTCGCCTTTCACTCTTTTCAAGGATGCGCTGGTACATTTTACGATTTTTTTTATATTAGTAAGTCTGACGCGATTCCTTTCATCTAGGTCTACATGATTTTTATGAAAGCAATGCGCATGATTTTATTGTGATGCGACTATCCATGGCAGCGCGGTAAAACTGGTCTGGAAATGTAGTGGGGGGTCTGCCCTTCCAACACAGCCGGTCGCCAGTTTCCTCCGAGCAGTCTGAGCGGAAAGACGTGTCTCCGCGTGAACTGTGTTTTTCGACTTTGTAACAAGGGAAAAACACGGTCAAGATCCACCATGACAATGTCCCGAGCCACACGGCCTTCATCGTTACCAACTTTCTGGCCCGAAGTTAGTGGTTTCCCAGCCCCCTTAGAGTCTCGACTTGGCTCCATGTGACTTTTTTTGTTCCCCCGACTGATGAGAGAGCTGAAAGGTAAGCATTGGGAGACCGTGGAAAACATCCAAGAGCATGTTACAACGTTCCAGAGAGACGTTCCCGTTGAGGAGTATCAGGTCGCGTGGCAGTTAAGTTTCCGCAAGTGTATTGATGCAGGGGGAGATTATTTTGAAGAATTTTAAGCATTTGTACAAGTGCGATAAATAAATTTATTTTCTCATAGAAGGAGCATTAATTTTATAGTGGATCTTGTACGTATATTTCGGGGTGAAATTTTTCTTACTAAAATATTTTATTGATCCAACCAGAGGCTTGGGACTTTCTTAACGGTTTGTGTGTGTGTGTGTGTGTGTGTGGTTAGGATTAAAAAAATAATCATATTTATTCGACTTGATTAATTATTTTATTTCGTGTCAAAATTATTTCTTTTACAGTATGAACCTAAATTCAAACTAGAGGGTCTTGGTAAAGGAAAAGGATACACGTTGACGTTTCAGCCTCCGTCCTCCGGCTTCTCCACATTTATAGTTATTCATGTAATTTTCGATCTTTTTTTTTCAAACGTTTAATCTGGCATTAGGACCGGCATTTTTTTCTACTGAGGAACATTAAGCAGTTCTGTTCATCATTTCCCACATTTTTAAAAATGTCCCGTTAAACATTTTGTTTATATTTTATAAATCATACATTCGCGCGCGCGATAGTCGATTTTTGATTCTCTCTCTATTTTTTTTTCTCCCATTCGCGCTTGGAAAAAAATTCATCGCTCCAGCTTTTTTACTTTCCCCGGAAACACACGTATCAATGTGGCCACGTCCCACTCATGAGTGTTCACTCTCGTCTCTCCTCTCTCTCTCTCTCTCTTGGGTGTAGGGATGAATTTTTTTACGATCCCACGCCTCTTTTAAAAAAAGAACTTTTTTTAGCATCTTTCTCTCTCTCTCCCTCCCTCCCTCTTTCTTTCACCCTTGCACTCCCACCACACATCACCGCGATTCGCCCGTGTGACCGAGATTCCATCGTGTAACTCTCTCTCTCTCTTTCTCCCCACCCCCCCTCTCTATCTCTCTCTCTCCTCATTTGCATCGGGACTTTAATCCGCAAGTCGCGGCCATTAATTCCGCCCCGTTCCACCTTTCGGCTTCCCTACCTTCCACACACACACCCCACTCTCTCTCTCCTCTCTTCCCCTCAGACGCGAGGAAACAATAACATTCGTCTTTCGCTTCGCCGGGATCGCGTATCCTTCGCGGAGAGGGAACGGGGGGGGGAGTGAAATGGTTATTCGGTGTTGGAGAGAGAGAGGGAGGGGGGGGGTATGTGTGGGCGTGTGCTTGGGTGTGTGTGAAAGTTGTGCTTTCCTCCCGCTCGTTAGTCGGTTTCCCTTTCCCTCCTCGTCAAGAGACCTTCTCTCAAGAGTTCACTTCTGACCCCCATTTCCCCCCATCCCTACCAATCCTTTGGTAAATGCGGTCGCGCTTAAAGCAATCCTTGGCATGTGTTGAAATTAGTGACTTTTGCAGAATCCACGCGTCCGTTTCAGGTGAATCGCAAAAAGGACGTCGCGCAAATTTATTCATTAAAAAAAACAATTTTTTTTTTCATAAGGGTTGGATCCTGTGTGGTTCGTCCTTCATTGAATCGACGAGTCAAATTCTGGTAAAAGTCCTCTCGATTCATTCCTGTGGAGGCTTTCTTTTTTGATCAAAAGAATTCATCACGGCTCGGGAAATTTGAAATTTTCCCTTCTACATCTACCTACATAATACCACGCAAGCCGCCGTTAGGGTGTGTGGCGGGGGGTGTTAGGTCACCACTCGTAAAAGAGAATAAAATCACATGAAAAACCAACAAATTCATGCCAATCTAAACCCACAGAGGCGTATATATTCATGCAAAAACCATTTCAACTTGCATGCAATTTCATACATTATCAACTAACACGTAGATGTATCTACGAATATACTTAATGTCTACGCAGCGTTTAATCTTGTCCTGGCTTGTAAATCGAATCTCTTTACTATTTCTAAAATGACTTAGATTTTTTACAATTACGATACCTGATTGTACGGGGAAAGAATGAGTACTCGTATCTATCTGACCTGGAATATATCTCCCTTATTTTATCTTTATGGCCAGATCTACCTAAGTAGTGTGGGCCCATTATAATTCTTTTGTATCATTTTTTGTTCTGGACCTTGGCTGAAAGCCGTAGACTCGCTAATTCTCTTCGCATCTCATGTGGTTCCCAGCCTGATTCCTCTCAAAAGGCCTGTAACTTTCGTCTTCTTATCGTGGTAATTTTTATACTAATCTGGCGGATTTTCTCACGACTTCATCTAATTATTTTTGCCAAATTTACTCCCAAAGGTTCCCAAGTACTTGCGGCATATTTCAATTGTGACCTAACTAGAGCTAAATAAACTAGCACCTCTCTTTAACTTTCTCATTGCATTTCCTCAACCACCCATTTTATAAAGCAGAGTTTCTTTAAAGCGGATCCGCATATTGTCCTGATATGTGCTCCCCGTGAAAGTTTTGGTGTTGGGAATTTTTTACTATTGTGATTCCTGATTGTTTGGGGAAAGAACAAATTTTTATATCTGTACTGGAGTCTATCTTGGAACTTAAAAGAAGAAAAACAGTTCTTGAGACGTAAAAAAAAAATAATTCTTACCGTCGCCTAATTTTTTTCCCTTTATAAACGCGCTAAAACAATGCCAAATAGCGAAAAATCGTATCGATTAAAAAATAACTAGAATATCACTTAAATTATCTGGAACATTCATAGATTATAATAATAATTATAATTATTATTATTGCCATTCTTTCGGTTAAGGTAGATTTTACGTGGACGCACCTCCGCTACCTTTATAAGCTTAACCCAATTAGACACAACGTGGCTCTCTGTACAATGATATCCCCTTCTCCGTTTCCGCATGCTTCTTCCTGCCACCCCTCATTCCGTCCCAACGTGGCTATTCTCTCCCTCCATTTATCTTGCTTAGCCAACGTAATCCCCTCTATCACACGGGGGGATAATATGGGCAGTAAATTTGTTCCAGTTAGTTTAAAATGGTGGTAATAGTCCTTAGGGTACAGCGCTCATCCTCCTAACCGCAGGGTACGGGTTTGATTCCTGGGGACACCTCTGGATACCCTCAACTTTAGCTCAGCTGTGTGATTTTTCGTGTACCAAATCTATCTGGGAGACCACAGGCGGCTCAGAGAAAGGAACTGACCCTCCTTACTACCGTCTCGTGTGAAACTCACACGCTGTTTAGGTCTCATATAGTGTGAGGCGTGTTCCTAATTTCGCCTATCAAAAAAACCCTTGGGTTTATTACTGTGGTGGACCTGGTTTTCAATATTTTTTGTACGAAATTCATGTTTTATTTTAGAGATTTTGTAAATAAGTTTTTAGAATCGGTCTCCATGACGATGCCTCACTAAGGAGTGGGGTTATTTGCCTTGCCGCGACGTCACGTTAAGTTCGTTTGGAGGCGTCGAAAATAAATTAATGTCACGCTCTTTATTCGCTTCCCTTTCAAAAAAAAAAAGACCACCGCAGTAATAACGTCACGCTAGAGCAAACGAGGATTACCATCACCCCTCCGCATTGAGTGACGTCACGTATCCTGGCCATGTCTTCCCCTCACCCGCCTTGGTATTTTCCCGGGGAAAAGCGCTCGCCTTAGCGTGATGGACGAAATTCGCTCAGGACACCATTTGCGTGTCCCCGCGATCGTAGGGTACAGTTTGAACGGGGTTAAAAAATCCTCAAAGGGTAACGTTTTCGGAGGATGGGGATTAAGACATTGCAAACCTCAAGCGACGGTAGCCGAGGAGGGTAGTTACGTTTGTCATGCTAAGTAAAACCGCCAATTGCACCGAGGTCAGTTGATAGTACACGGTAGGAAGGGCCTGGTGATTTATTCAACCTTATTTGTACCCGACCGGGGCGTAATAGGATATCTGTCTGCTACTCCTCCCTTCGCCTACGTCACGAATGGTCAATCCTCGCTCACCTCCACCCACGATTTTACTCCCCCCCCAAACGCCAAACTGAAATGGCGTAACGTCATTTATGGAGACCATGTTGATGGATAATTTTAACATCTAATGTTACCTTTTGTATTTTATTTATTTTATGTATTTTATTTATTTTATTAATTTTATTTATTTTATTTATTTTATTTATTTTATTTATTTTATTTATTTTATTTATTTTATTTATTTTATTTATATTATTTATATTATTTATTTTATTTATTTTATTTATTTTATTTATTTTATTTATTTTATTTATTTTATTTATTTTATTTATTTTATTTATTTTATTTATTTTATTTATTTTATTTATTTTATTTATTTTATTTATTTTATTTATTTTATTTATTTTATTTATTTTATTTATTTTATTTATTTTATTTATTTTATTTATTTTATTTATTTTATTTATTTTATTTATTTTATTTATTTTATTTATTTTATTTATTTTATTTATTTTATTTATTTTATTTATTTTATTTATTTTATTTATTTTATTTATTTTATTTATTTATATAGTGCGAGAACAGTATGATGCTAATTTATTTTTTTAAATAGGGAAGAACCGCAAATGATATCAATAAAAAATCAAAAACGGATAACAATAAGAGCACTGCATTAAAAAATGAAGTGAGCTTTAGATGAATGAGGGAATATAAAGTGAGTAGTGAAGGCGAAGGTGGTCCAATGCAGGCTTCCCACCGTGAGGGCCCGGGTTCAAATCCTGGACTTAACAAATATTTTTCAGCGGTATCCCGATTCCTACTTGAGGTGTTTTGTGGAGAGCACTTGGAGTGAGTACGACGTCCGTCGGATGGGACGTTGAACTGCAGACCCCTTTGCGCCTTTCGTAAAGAGTATGCTAATGCCGACGCCGGGTTTCTCTCCACCCTTGATCCTTTCCCATCCATCCCTTATGGCGCAAATGACCTCAGCAGTCAGTCGCCTCTCTTAAAAACTGCTACTCGGTTGTCCGATGAGAATTTGGAAAGAGAAATATCACGAGAGGACTGGACGGATTTAAGGGCTGGTTCGAATGTGTCGGGGAGGTGTTTCGTGAATTACAGGTTGATGGAAGTCTATAGATTAAATAGCCTTTTTACGATTGGGAGACGAGAGGGAGGGGAGGGTGAGACAATGGAAGAGGTCATTGCACCGCATTCTAAGAGAAGGCACCTCGAAGAGGGAATAGGGAAAGCAGTTTTGATGACATGTAATTACCGTTGACGATTGTAATGAAAAGCATTTTATCTTTCTTAGCTCGGCGATCAGTCAGGGATGAAATGCGACGAGAGAAGAGTTGTGAGGTAATCTAAAGGGAGAGGTTATGAAAGTGTGAGTGACAGTATATGACGTTCAAAGGAGAGAAGTGGGTGGAGCACTGGTCAAAATTTGGGAACATTATTCAAGGACAGGAGAAACACGGGCAAAAAAAGAAAGTGTGGGAAACTGCTACTGCATAATTATATGAATGGCAAAATTATAGGGCAGTAAAAATTCACCAGATTTTTCCTAATTTGTAATTAAGAACGATGAGAAATCGGTTGTCTATGCGACCAATTTTTAAATTAAATTTAAAAAGTTTTTAATGGAATCTCAAGTGTAAAGAGCTGATGTTGAAGACGCCATGACGTTTAAATTTAGTGTCCATCACAAGTCGATGACGAGCTTACTCTAAAGGAGAGTGCAGTCTCTTATTTTCAACAATATGGCCGTCGTGCGCATTTCTCGTTTTTGATCGAAGACCTGCTACCTGTCATTTTTCGAAAGTCCTAGATATAGCAGCGCGTCCTAAAGGAAGAAACGATTAAAAAGACGAACAGGAGAGGTGGTAATGTTAATTTATTGTGCATTGATCCAAAATAATTTTGCAAGTAAATTATATTATTATTATTAGGTAATCTACCGGTTAGGTTTTCGGATGGACACACCTAATAAATAAATATTTTGTTATTCCTAACAAAATACAAATTCCAGTATCCTACTCTACATCAGGTCCCTCTTCAGCTCTGAGTACTTTCTTCTTCCCTTCATCCCGTCCAACATCCCTATCCTGTTCCTTCCCTTTCCTCGTTTGCCCAACATTCTCCCCTCTATTACAGTCTTCAACATCCCACTGCCGATCAGCACACCTTCGTCCATTTTTCCTGTTACCGTAGGATTTCTTCCAACAAACCCCTCTCTTCGCCCACCATACCAAGTACTTCTTCATTTGTTTTCTTCTCTGTCCATTTCACTGTCTCCATTCTTCTCCATACCCACATTTCAAAAGCCTCCAATCTACGTCTAACCTCCTGCTTCAATGACCACGTTTCCGCACCGTACAGAGCTACGCTCCATATCAAAGTTTTTACGAGTCTTTTCTTAACATCCTTACTCAACGTCCCTGTCATCAACTCCCTCCTCCTTGTAAAAGCCTCTTTGCCTAGCGCAATTCTTCTCCTTACGTCCCTACTACTTTGACCGTGTTGGTCCAAAACGCTGCCGAGATACGTAAACTGTTCTACCTGCTCTAGTTTTTGCCCTCCTATTTTAATGTTGAGCTTGGCCTTTTTCTTTCTAGAAAATCGCATAACCTTTGTTTTATTAGTATTGATTCTCATCCCATACCTGTCGCACTGAATATATGATGTCGAATGTATATGTCGAATATAAAATGTTTTAAAAACTTGCCTATTACAATGATCGAATGAGCGCGTCATAACGATAGATAAACCAAACAAGTCGATCTAAAAATAATCTCTTATTCAATTTGTTTTTCATGAATGTATAAAAGTTTCAAGGGTTCCTTTAGTCATGAACTTAAGTGCTTCTCATTCGTTTTTCACATTAATGATTATTTTTGGAGCAGCGTGGCAAAGGCTAAAGTTTAGATAGGCATAGAAAACACTTTCACCTAAATTTATTCCATTTAAATAAATTTACATGAATAAACAGTACATAGACTTGAGAAATAAAAAAATATCAAATATTCATTTAAATACAGCTTTGATGTGAAAAAGAAAGTATTCCAGGATTTCTGTGGAACCTGGGATAAGGGCGTCTTCATTTATTTGAGGAGGGAAAACAGGACTAAGTGAGAGGCTTTAACAAGGAACGGAGACGACCTTTGTTTGGCATCTTTTTTTAAAGAAAAGAAAGAAAGATGAAGGAATAATTGAAATTCCACTTTAAGTCGGAAGATTGGATCAACCGGAATAAAATAAGATGTGACTAATGGTGACTCCAGCAGAAGAATAAATTTGCTCGGTGAATTCCTATCGCCCAAATGGTGTCCACATCGTAGCAAAGGTCAAACTCTTCAACAAATATGACATGAAGGTCGAGTTCTCCATTAAAAAATTCATAATTGGTAACGCTGGGAAATCGACCGAAGGGCCCAGATTCGATTCCCTTTTTACGCCCCTGGTCACGCTCAGCTTCTACCAAGCTGTGAATAATTTTTCGGTTATTGGAGATCTTCCTGGAAAACCACAGTCAGGAGAGGGAAAGGAACTGACCCTCACCTGACTCAAGGGCTGTACTTTGTTAGGGGAAACGAAATATTTATTTGGTAGTTGTTTCCATCCAAAACCTACCTTAACCGCCAGATTACCTAATAATAATATGTGTGTATGTATGTATATGTATATCTATGTAGAGAAATATATTCTTTTTTTTCTGATGTTGACGGCCTTGATGTCGAAACAACTAAATATGTGAGTGTCCTTTCTCTGTGTTTCCGTGTTTCAATGTTTTAATCAAAGTTTACTCCCTACAAAATACAATAATATCTGACACAAAAATATATACCTCTTCAATAGTGCATAATTCCTTGCCGTCTTTATTCGGTATCCAATATGCCTATCCTGTTCCTGCCCCTTCCTCATTTGCATAACATTATCCTCTCTGTGTAACACAGTCCGCCACATTCAATCGACAATTCAAATTCTCTGCATCCATATTTCCTGCCTCCTTTGTATTTCTCTCGGAAATAGCCTATCATCTCCCACCTTATCCAGCACTTCCTCCCATGTTTCCCTTTCTGTTCATTTCACCTTATCCATCCTTCTCAGAACCCTCATTTCAAAATACTCCAATCTAAGTCTACCTACCTGCTTCTGCGACCATGTTTCATACGCTCCATATTAAAAGATTTGTCGAGCCTTTTCTTGGCCGCCTTATTCAACATCTCAGTCATTGATGCCCTCCTCCTTGCGAAGGCTTATTTGTCTAACACAATACTTCTTATATTTTTTACTACTTCGACCTTATTGGTCCAAAGCTCTAACGGGAGGGTATGTACGTATGCCATTTTATTATGCATTTGATCATGGTTGGTAGAATAAGAGGTTAGTGAAAATTCTTCATTTAATGAAATGTTAAAATTGCCCCAGTCGTTTTGTGGGTAGGGGTTAATCATTATGGTTGGATTTCTGGTTGGTTGGTGGGCAGATGGCGTCGCAGGTCAAGTCACGATCGTCTCATCACTTGCATATTCGAAAGCCCCGTGCTAACATGGTAGCTGAAAAATTAAGGCGGTTGCCCTAACAACCCCCGTCGCACGTCCGCCCAAAGACTTGAGGGATGTAATGGGGATGGCCGGCCTCTTCCCGCATTCTCCTTCCATCTTTCCCTCTCCCCGCTTTCACGCCCCTGCACCCTTTCCCCGACCCACCCTCTCCCCCAGACCGCCTACCCTCTGACCTCCACTTTGACCTCCACCTTCACCCGAGGACGTTATACCCTCCGTGTCCCTCGCCGTAATCAACCCCACCTTCTCCCCCCTCCTTAACTGGGGCCCTCACCACCGCGGTGCCGTCGGGGTTCCTCGGGTGGGGTGGGGGATGCTTCCGGGGTCACTCGTGACCATTCGGGGTGCTCCGCCCACGGGTTGACCGGTCAACGTCCGACATTTCAAAGTGGTCATTTACTAGGGCGGGGGGGAAATTCCGGAACGAAATTGTGAAAAACATGAGGGATGATGTCTTGTTGGAGGGACGGCGAAGGTCCGAAGAATTTGCCCTGAGGTGAACCCTTCTGAGAACAAGCGGATAAGAGGAAAATGAATCCTCCCTCGGAACTTGTAACACGAATTTTTTGCCAAAAAAAAGCCACAAAAATATTAGATGAGGGAAGATATGAAATGAAATACTGTATAGAGTAAGATTAAACTATGGTTAACGTTAGAGTATGCACCGAATGCAAATAAAGAATGAAATTTCGTTTTGAAGTTAGTTTTTTTGAGATTACCTCAAAATTTCGCGTGAAATTTTTGCATATCGTGCACCAATGAACTGTATTATTGGTTGGAAAATATAGGAATATTTGAATGTACAGTACCCTATTCTCTTGCTTTCGTAATTTTCATTGATTAGTAAATGGCTTCAGTTGTATTATTAGCACTAATTTTAAACTTACCGTTGCGAAATATTTGCATTTTTAACGCATTAGTTCTACCTGCAAGTCCGAGGGACAATTATATGAGGTTGAGAAATTCTCCATGATTAATATTTTCTAGGCAAAACCATATGCAGGCACGTGAGTGATATCTGCTGTTGCTCGTACTTCAAAGGCAGGAATCGAATTCCAAAGTTTCGTAGTAATTGTTATTTGATGAGTATTCATAAGCTGTTATTTTTTCCGTCAAAGCTTCTTTATTGTTGACGACACTTATAAATACTTTAAATTTTGTCCTTAAGAAAATCCGTGTAATTCAACTGATGAATTTAAACAATTATTGCTTCTTTCTTGTTCAATATCCTGCTCCTATTTTTATTTGGTTCAACTCTGAAAGTCAGCAGCCTTCGGGTGAATCTCAAGCTTTTCTCTCTGTGACTTCTAATTCTCGAGATATAATCCTTTAAATTTAACGATTTTCGAATATTTTTTTCGTCAATCGATTGCCAATGTGGTCGATTTCCTATATCTCCCGAGAGATGTCTCTCTCTGACGAGTTCCACAAGTCGTATATGAATTATTCTGCCGATGGAAGTGTTTAATTGTCCGTTTAATTCTTTCGTTTTTTTAACGGATTTTCATGTAACGTTATCTGTGCAATAAATCGCTGTTACAGCATGATAACACTGACTAACGGTACGTTTTGACAAGATTCCTCATCCGCTGTGTTCTAATGGGATTTTCTTTTGGTTAAAGTGGCATTTTATTCTTAGAAATTCACTTTTTTCAAGTTTTTAGCAAACTGTATTCTACATCTACATAATACACCGCAAGCCGCCACAAGGGCGTGTGGCGGGGGGTTTTAGGTCACCAACCGTAAAAAAGAACAATACCACATGCAAAAAAAACAACACGGAAAATTACACCCACAGCAGCGCACACACTCATGCAAAAATCCCTTCATCCAACACTCATGCAAACACATATACCGCAAAACAACAAAAAACTGCACCCCAGGATGCAGCACGAAAGCCATCCTACAACACGCAAGCCAGGACACAACAAGCAAGAAGGCAAAACTCCACCACCACATGAACATGCACCACAAAACACTCTACCCCCCAAAGAGACTGTAAAAGGCAGGCAATGCGACCCAACGTTGCCGGTAGCAGGAATCCCCCCCCCCGGAGAGGGATTGAAAGGAAACTTAAAAACAGATGAACAGAGCACTGTATTGTCGTTTGATTCCTAAGTTCCCCCCCCCACCTAATATTTTCATATTTCGTTTCCTCGTCTTTCGCCACTTACACGTTTTCCACCAGCCTTCACAAGGGTCACTCCATTCCTGTTTCCTAGCTCGTTGTGGACCCAGATAAGTGAAATAGGTAGATGGCGCATATCACCTGCCAGGGATATGCGTGAAGTGGGGAAAACCGAACCGTAATTACTCATGACATCGGGAAAAATGTGGCAGAGTTTGAAAATTGTGCATCGCCGTTATAAATTAAATACTTCAAGTGGATAAACACAAGAGTAAGAAATATACGAGAAATATGTCCCTTTTGCATCCATTGTTTTTATTGTTATTTTGTTTCGAATGTGTAGTAATAGACCCACTGTTTCGTCCATGTGGTTATGAAACGGGGCAAATATTCTGCTATGTTGCTGTGAAATGTGGCTAAACACTCAATTGAAACATCTTCACGACACTGGCTTTGCTCGAGTGTAAGCACCCATTTTGCACACAGCATTCTCATGTCCAAGGTTTCGGTTAATATGCGATGTACTGCACTTTTTGAAATGTCTACTATGTCTGCTAGCTCGCGCACTCTCAGTCGATGAACATCCAGTGTCACTGTGTTGAATTTCTTCACCGTTTTTGGCGTCGTCACCTCATTTGGTCGACCAATGCGGTTTTCGTCTTGACAACATCGTATGACCTCGTTTAAACTCTGCTACCCAATATTTTACTGTTGTAAACGAAGGAGTAGACTCCAGTTCATCTTTTAGTATATTGGTTAGGCGGAGGCTTTTCAAATAAAAGTATTGTATCCCGTAACGATAACCAATTTTCTCTATTTTCACAAATTCACTGAAAACGTTCACTATTGATGGCTGCCAAACAAATACAAAACAACATGGCGTCTTCAAACTTGAAACATATGCTTAATAGATGGCATGATTTCCATTACAGTGATTTTTTTCAACAATTACCGACGTCTCTAAGTCAGGCCGGGTACTTATGGGACCGCCCTCGTACGCGCACCGCAATTCCGATTTCTTACACACGCGTATTGATTTAATAACCGCCATCCCTGGTCATTTGTTGTTCTCTCGTAGGCGTAATTATTTTTTCTTTTACCCACATTGATGTCAAATATGCTACCAAGTCTTAATTTTATTGGTATTCTGATGCAAAAAATCGTTAATTGAAACAATCTTATCAAATGTAATGAATGGAATGTATGGAATTTTTATGGCAGCAGTTTGTTTCGCTCTATGATAATTTCATCGGTGCTTAAAATTTTACTAAATCGTGTATGTATCAACGTTTAAGGAATGAGAGTTATATCCTCCATTATTTTTTTTTTAAATTTTCAGTACTTTCATAGAACATCTATCTCGTCAACGGCAATAATTTCGTGCTGCAGTTGAAGGAGACTTGCCCCAAGCCGCAAGCGATGACCCAGGATTTTTTTAAAAAAGGTCATAACTGAAAATGAGTGATGGGTCTTCGGTTATGTCCCTGAAACGAAAGCCAAGTCTTCTCAAAGGTTGGCGATATAAAGGAGAATGCGACGATGCAGCTGATGACCATTTCGAAAAAGGATTTGACCGATTATTTTGAAAAAGTGTTAGAGACATGTTAGGATAAGTGTGTGAGGTCCCTAGGGGAGTACTTCGAAGGGGACTAAGGCTTCCGTAGTTAGGCTATTTTTCTCAAAATATTGCATGGCTGGGTACTTTCCGGACAGACCTCGAATTTCTTTGCACCCGTAAGCACAGCAAGGGTTAACCACAACGAAACACGTGTTTGTGCCCAATGTCACATGCTCGCCCCGTTGTTTTATGTTTGCCTAAAAACGACGACGTCACGCTCAGTCCGTACGCGTCCTAGGTCTACGGTTGAGGGATATGAGAAAAAAAGTTCGAAATTCCTTTCGTTCCTCAAAAAATAAACTTCCGCATATTTCATGTAAGAGAGTGTGAAAACTCGCAGTAGGTACCTCTGGTGGCAACTACTGCAACGACACTCAAGATGGCGGGTGCGGTAAACGTCACGAGAGACTCGGTAATTTTTTTTTACCTTGCTTGTTTAATTTTATCGCGAAATATAGTGATTTTGTTTTGAGTAAATGCAAGGGTGTGCAGTATGCCACGAAAAAAAATTCGTCGCTATCGGGTTCTCCATTGATTTAGAAAAAAAAGTTTATTTTCTGGTTTAAGAAATTTATTAATTAAGACATTTACCCCTGTTAATTTAGGGTATCACGGATATATACGTAGGTTACATAGTTGTGCTCTTGTATTTGACTATCCAGTCGAATGACGTAAATATTGCGGTCAAGTCCGCTTTTGATTGAAAAAAATGATGGTTTTGATTAAGAAGTTTATTCCTCTGGGGACTTAAGAGAGCGACCAGTTTGCAGACCAAAGATAAGTAATTGAAAACAAGACCCAAAGGTATGGGCGGATATTCAACCTGTTCGAGGACAAAGGAACAGGACCTAAATACGCCTGGCTGTAGTCATTTTTCACCATGGAAAAGAGATAGGAAAAGAGGGGGCAAGGTCAGCCTTGAAAAGATGCCAATGGGTTTTTTCCTTCAGAGGCCAAACGTCGACATCGTCGCTGGGGAATTTCACCTCGGCTCTCCGTAGAGTATGATTATTCCAGACCGTGAGACCCTCTCAGTATGGTGCTCAGTCTAGTTTCGTGGCAAAGGTCCACTTTTTTATTAAAAAAAAAGAGCGATGGGAAATCGGGGCGAGGGAGGGATTAAGAAAGGGAAAAGAAGGAGGGTTGTGAGAAATCCGATGTCTGCGTGGGACTGACCAGCCTGGACCGAAGGCGAATACTTCCCACTCTCTCCCTAGCCATCTCTGTATGTGTCGTAACCTCCAAAGTGCCAAGTCCAGTATCATTCGTTGAAAAGGAAAGCAGATGGGAATATCACCTGGATAAAAACCCCGAGGTTCCACGGTCGCCCAAAGGCGAAAGGTGATCAGAAGTCCTTCGTCGAAGATAGATAGAGGTCTTTATTTGGGCAAAATTGGGGCCAAATGGTCCCTTCTTCCATTTAACCCATCGTTGTATACGTATAATTTTAGGCATAAAATTTATAATGACATGCGTATGTACACATAAATACATAAAGGCAGTCACAAATTCATTATGCACAAGTTTGCACATATATATATATATATATATATATATATATAACACTTTTTGAAACTCTCACAGACGTGAATAATAATGTTTAACACTTAGCACTAGTGGACACAGACAAAAACACATAGAAACACACAAAAAAGAGACTCGAATTTTCGGTGGTCGTGACCACCTTTATCAAGGAAGAGAGGGACAGAACTCCCTCTCTTCCTTGATAAAGGTGGCCAGGACCACCAAAAATTCCAAAAATTGTGAGTCTTTTTTTGTGTGTTTCGGTGTGTTTTTGTCTGTGTCCACGATATATATATATATATATATATATATACACACACACACACGAGGGTCATCCGGAAAGTAGTACCCGTTCGTGCCGCATGAAGTGCTGACGACGCGAGTAGCCGCTGGACGAGGTCAGATAGCTTCAGTGGCTTGTCTGCCTTCTCTGAGCCAAGTTGCGTGACGCTAGCATTGCCTGTGTTGTTTCTGTGACTGTTTACAATGTTTAAAAAAATTGAGAACGCCGCCAGTTGTGAAGTGAGGGCAGTGATTAAATTCCTCAATGCAAGAAACGTTCGCCCATGTGATATTCATCGCCAATTAAAGGAGGTGTATGGAGACAATGTAATGGACGAGTCGTCTGTTCGGCGGTGGTGTCGCAACTTCAACATGGGGAGGGGGAACACACACGACGATGAGCGTTCGGGGAGACCGTCTGTCATTACAGACCAACTGGTGAGCTCAGTTGACGAATTCGTGAGGAACGATCGGCGCGTCACAATTGATGACATCTGTGAGCATTTTCCCAATGTTTCTCGAACAATTGTTCATGAAATTGTAAAACACCATCTGCATTATGCAAAAAATTGTGCAAGATGGGTCCCTCGCGTATCTCAATGAGCTGGCGGCGAAGGACTATGCAGCAGGAATACAGAAACTTGTCACACGTTATGACAAATGCCTTAATTTGCTTGGAGATTATGTTGAGAAGTAGTTTAAAGTATCCTCTTTCAAATAAAATTTTTTATGTTTGTTAATATATACTTTTGTGTCTTTATTTCACGAACGGGTACTACTTTCCGGATGACCCTCGTATATATACATGCATATATATAGATATGTATATATGCATATATATAAATTAAAGATACACCCACACGTAATCAAAGTAAAGAGAGTCAAGAAAGAGAACAATAAAATAAGGTAAGTCTAAGCAAAGGACGAGGTTTGTGGGAAAAGCTAGGGAGAAATGAAAAGGAGTGAAATGAAAATAAGTTCACTCAAATAAACGACGTAATACTCCGCTGATTCGCGAGTCGAGATGCGATTGAAAAACACAAGTCGAAATAAACAAAAAAAATACAACCGTTTTCCGTTAGCAATGATAAAAAAATCTCTTAATTTAATCTCGTTTCGGCACCCTGAATACTCTTTAAATGTGTGACATAATTCCTGTGATCGGAAATCCTTTTTTTTCGTAGTACTTCTTGATGTTGTGTGAGCCCAAATGAGAGTAGAAATAGCGTTTCTATGGGAAAGTGTTAATATTTATTTATTCCACGTGCCAAATAGTGTTGGTACATGAAAGAATGATGCCAGAATGACACCCCGCCGCCACAAGCCACCCTTTTGGTCTGATTCATATTGCCCAAAAAATAATTCTCCATGTGGCTCAAACGAGGCATATTAATGCATCAATTAGCGGACCGCTTTCCAATCGGAATAACAGTTTAGTGAAGAGCCTATATCCACCACAAGGGCGGATCCGAGAGGGAGGATGGGACTATCGTTGGCTTCGTTAAAATCCAAAATAAATTATACTCATAAACACGTAACTGATATTTTGTCTACTTTTTACTCTTGAGAATTAAATTGTGTACTGAATAGTGCATTTCGGTTTCTAAATAAATGCGATTGATTTATTATATTTTAACAATATTTCCATGAGTTTCTCTTTAGGAAAATATTATTATTAAAATTATTATTTCTCATAATTGAAAATTCCTACCTCCCCCACTACAATTAGATGCTTTCCAGATCCAGTGCTGATTGGTTATTTTTCAATGGGAGTCGAGTGGGTTAAAATCTATATTTCAACTGTTATGAATAATACAATCTACATCTACAGAATACACCGCAAGCCACCGCAAGGGCGTGTGGCGGGGGGTGTTAGGTCACCAACCGTAAAAAGGAACAATACCGCGTGCAAAACAACAACATGGAAAATTACACCCACAGCAGCGCATACACTCATGCAAAAACCCCTTCATCCAAAACTCATGCAAACACATATGCCATAAATAAACAAACAAACAACTACACCCCAGGATGCAGCACGAAAGCCATCCAACAACACGCAAGCCAGGACACAACAAGCAAGAATGTGAAACTCCACCACCACATGAACATGCACCACAAAACACTCTACCCCCACGAGGAAACTGTGAAAGGCAGGGAATGCGACCCAACGGTGCAGGTAGCAGAAATTTCCCCCCGCGGAGAGGGACGAGGGATTGAAAGGGAAATTTAAAAACAGATGGAATACAATGGGATTATGAAATTGATTGAACAATAAATGTGTATTATTATGGTATTGTGTCGTTTAAGTTTGGATGGGCACAGATTCATCTGAATTTTTAACGTCACCAGTTAGGTACACATACACAACCTGACACCCCACTCTGAAAGAAACTATTCTTCAGTTTTCCTCTCCACATTCACATCTGGTAAGCTCCCAATCTATATCTATCATCTTGCCATTTTGCTTTAACGATAGGATAGTTTTTTTAAAATTACGTTTTCTGAACGTAATTTTTCTCTGAGTTGTAGTATCTATGTAGTACTTTGGACTACTTATCATGATCACCTCATAGAGCACATTAGAGTTCCTCTTATCTCAACCTTCTTATTACCTCTTCGTCAGTTATTCTCACCGACCTTTTTTCCTGTGTGGGTTTTTATTAGATGGGCAATGCCACGCTCTCCCTCGATTTTCCCACAAACTTCATTCTTTGGTTTTTTAAAGACTTTCCTTATTTTATTGTTCTCTTTCTTCACTGCCATTTTCTTTGAGTATGTGTGTGGTTGTTTCCTTAATTTATATAGGTATATGTATGTAATTATGTATGTATATATATATAATATATATATATATATATATATATATATATATATATGCATGTATATCTCTGGGCTTGCGGCTACCATCATCTACCAAACCGACCTTCGGGTTGATTACTGTTTTTATGGTAATATATATATATATATATATATATATATATATATATGTATGTATATATATATATATATATATATATATATATATATATATATATATGTATTGGACGGGATGAAGGGAGGAAGAAAGTACTCGGAGATGAAGAGTAGGGTGCTCTGATGTAGAGTAGGGTACTGGGTTTTGTATTTTGTTAGGAATCACAAAATATTTTTTTAGTAGCTGTGTCCATCCAAAAACCTACCTTAACCGGTAGATTACCTAATAATAATATATGTATGATATATATATATATATATATATATATATATATATATATATATATATATATATACACACATATATAATGTATGGGTGTGTGTATACTTTTTTCTTTTTGCTTTTCGATGTGCAAGTCTGTGCTAAATGTATTTTTGTTTGTCTATATGTGTACATATGAATGTAACTGTAAGTTTAATGCCTACTATAATATGGATACAACGATGGGTTAATTGGAAGAAGGGTCATTAGGTCTCTATTTCGCCCAAATAAAGACCTCTCATCTATCTATCTACCTTCGATCGCATATTTCTTTTTCCAGTACCAATATATTCATAATACATCGAGTGTTCATATTTTATTAGCTGTTTTACGTTCCCCCGTCACTTCCCTTCCTATCCATGTTTCAAATATACTTACGCGTGATTATTGATGAAATATAAGCGTTTTACAATACTGTTATATTTCTCTTTTAGATTCATTTATCCTTGTAATACCACCTACATTTCTCCAATGGGTACCCTTGTTTACCCTAGTTTACCTTGTTTAGCAGTGTACCTATCCTATTGTATTGAATGTAATATTATTTGTTCCCTATCATAATTCACGATCACAGTAAAACCATAGTTTGGTACCCTTTAATTTGTGGTACATTAATTTTATGGGAAACCTGTAGGCATTTATGTTTGGTGCGCATATCAGGAACCTTTTTCCCATACACTCCATGCCACACACCCACTTGGGAGGTTGCATTGTGTGAAATAGACGTATGCACAAGTTTGAAAAACAATATGAAATCTGTAATGTGTTGCATGAAATTGCAAAGGTTGCCTTGTAGTATGTTAAGTGTTTTGATTGGCTGTCTGGGATAACTATTAGTTGTAGCACCCTGGTCAACATTTTTGAATATATAACGGATTTTCATGCTTATATTCACCCATGCAAGGGAAACATGTTTTTATCAAATACAAATAAGTTCTCGAACGCCTACGAATTGGATTTTCGTGTGCTTACCGTCGATCTATATAGTTAATCCTCCACCTCTCACATCGATCATCGTTTCGTATGAAGGAGACAGCTTGTTCAATGTGAACTACTTGCATTCCTCTTTTTGGAATTGAATTATAGGCATATCTTAAATGTGTGCGTTCGAGATCAATCGCCGGTTGAATCCTGTACGGACTTCGCGGGAAAGAACCCATGAAAATTAGACCCATTTACCCAATTAGACTTTCCAGAGGTTCAATCAACCATTATTTATGACATTGATTTAAAATAATACGCCCATTATTCATGCGTCGTATCAAGAATGGAAATAACTCAATACATAATTGGAAGCTTGGAAAATTGTCGAATTTAATGCCGAGGAGGACTCGACGGTGGTGGTGGTGCTAGATGGTGACAGTCTCGAATCCAAAGGGGACCCCATTCCCACGAAGTCCTGGATCGTTAAAATTAAATTCCTTCCCTTACACTTTCTTCATCTCTGTTGCTCGGGTGGTTACGTTGGTGATCTTGAATACCGTATGAAAGTGAGTCTAGTCCCTTAACTAAAACATTGTTTTGTTTGCCAGGAGGAACGGGGTCATATGCGCTAAATCTTTCGTGCGGCGGAACTGAAAAACACTTTACGTTTAGTTATTCGGTTTTATCGGTTCCCTCTGTAGTGACCTAGTAGCAAAGGGGTTTCGTCTCGCAAAGAGATTGTTGACTGAGACAAAGACAGCTCATAGGAAGACATTGAAAAAGATGACGATTTATTGGGCGGGCGCCCAAGGTTGAAGTTAAATCGGGGATCGGGGTGGTGCGGTTGCTAACGTACTGGCTTCCCACCGAGAGGGCCCGGGTTCGAATCCTGGAGGCGGCACATTCTTCAGTGGTATTACGATCCCTACTTGAGGTGCTTTATGGAGAGTACTTCGAGTGAGTTCGCCGTCCGTCGGATGGGACGTTAAACTGCGGACCCCTTGGCGCCTTTCGTTAAGAGTAGGCTAATGCCGACGCCGGGTTTCTCTCCACCCTTCATACTTTCCCATCCATCCCTAGTGGCGCAAATGACCTTAGCTGTTGTTCGCTTCCCTTTAAATTACTACTCGAAGTTAAGCCATACTATATATCGAATTAACTCTCTGACCAGGGAATAGTCTACAGTTTCGAATCCCGTCGCTCAATAATTTTTTGATATTATTTTTTTAAGGTAGTCTACCATTTAAGGCAAGTTTTTGATGGACACAAGACTAACTATCGCTAAATCTCTAAGCTTCGTCCAACTAGTCACAACCAAACAACTTACCCTACATTAAAGCCTTCTTCAGTTCCTAACACTCCCTTCATTCCGTCCAACCTGCCTATCCTATTCCTCTATCCCTTCCTCGTTTACCTTTGTCCTCCCTTCTTGTGTATCACAGTCTTCAGCGTTCAATTGCCAATCTATATGCTCTGCATCCATCTTTCCTGCCTCCTTTGGATTTCTCCCTAGAATTGTCCTCTCCTCCCCATTCACACAATGCTCTGTACTTCCTCGTTTGTTTTCTTTTCTATCCATTTCACCTTTTCCATCATGTTCCGCATCAAAAAATCTCTAATCTACTCCTACCAATCCTAGCAACGGATAAAATTTTTGCGCCTTACAAAACGATGTTCCAAATTATAAAAATTTTCACTGATATTTTCTGAGCGTTAATACCGAAAAGCCTAGGCATCATAGACATCCTGATGGTCATTATAATAGGTGTACATAAGATTACTATCAATATACTGTTTTTCGGTAGAATATGTATATTCGCGGTCGGCTTTGAATTCGATGACGACTTTGAAAACGATGTCGACTTTGAATTCGATGTCGACTTTGAATTTGATGTCGACTTTGAATTCGATGTCGACTTATGGAACATTTAAGAAACACGTGGCGATCTGGTTACATCTGTTGATAACGTGCTCGCAGATCGATCCTAATACCTCAGGGTCGAATCTTGAATGTAATACGAACATTAACACAGTACCATATTAGTCGGTACGTACGGCAGTACCGTATTAATAAATGTTGGTGAATGTACAAAGTTTTTCAATGTACAAACATGAATGTTCACAAGGTTGAGTCCAATACCATTGAAATATATCGAAATTGATAATTAAAATATATTTTGCATCAATTGTGTCCATTTTTATTATACGTAATCAGGCAATGTGTTTTCATAATGATAAACGTTTGGATGAATATTTCTTTTGGCTAAATCTCGGTTTTCATTAATTGGAAAATTATTCGTCTGCACCTTTTAAATGTGTGCGTAAAAGCCGACGTAATAGAACGAGTCTCATTTCCGAAGAAAACGCGAATCTCATGCTTACAGTTACAGGTAATAAAAGAGGCTCTTACGCGGAATGTGTAGAATTGGAAAAAGGAAGATTTGCCACTCCGAGATGCAGAGGGACTTTTCAGGGAAGAGTTAAAGTTAATCAACCTTTCAAATCCAGAATAGAAATTGCCCCGCTGAAACCAGTCGTGAGAGTATGTTCCCTCGTTTTATGTAATTGGATGGTTGAGTTACCCTCGGCGAAGCGAGAACGCGGACCTCTGTCCTCGGGGGCCGCGCGCTCACATTGAACGAAAGTTGGGGGTGTAGTATTCCGACTCTAGTTACAGAAATTAAACGCGAATTGCAACGGAATTCATCCGTACAAGTTGGGACGGATCACGCGTTCTCCCCGCGACTGAATTTTCTATTGCATTTCCGCATGCGTTTCTCTCCAACGTTGCATAATCATCTCTTATCGTAACCCCACGTTGCACTGGCTGATTGGGCCACCAAGATGAAAACATACGTCAGAGATATACCAGTATACCGTCGTTGGGATATTGTGGTACTCGTTCTTATCTCCCACGATACATAAATGGTCTGTCCCGAAATAAATAGTAGATAAAAGCCAGGAGAAATATTTATTGCAGATCAAAGTTCAAATTACTAAAATTATTCAAAATAGCACCCTTTTCATTGACACACCGATGCCAGTCGCGGTACGCTTCCTAGACGGTGTCGACGGGAACCTCATTCAGACACCTCGTTAAGGCCTCTTTGACGTTATCCAGCGTTCCGAAATGTTTGTATATGGACATATATGTGTGTATAGACATGTATGTCTGCTAAATATATATATATATATATATATATATATATATATATATATATATATATATATATATATATATATATATATATATATATAAACCATAAACACAGTAATCGACCCGAAGGTCGGTTTAGTAGGTGTTGGTAGAGTTCACCCAGTACTAAGCCCTATACGGCTTGTGAAATTCACACATCAAGGTAGAGGGGCGAGTTCCTTTCCCTGTGCCGGTAATGGTTTTCCAGGAAGATCTGATACCCGAAAAATCACTTAGCTTATATATATATATATATATATATATATATATATATATATATATATATATATATATATATATATATATATTTATTTATTTATTTATATATATCCACACACATCAAAATATAAAATATATATAAATACATATATATGTTTATTTATATCTTTTATTGTAATCAGTGTTTACCATAAGGTTCTCCGAACGCCAAAACGTCGCACGGTATGCGACTTAGCCTAATTTGGCAGAGCGTGTTTCAGATAGAATGTGTTGTCATCCTCTTGACCTATTTGTGACTCGTCATTTGAAAAAAAATCTTTTGAAGGAAGCGGCAGAGATATTTCGAACTCACTACTTTACTCTAATCCTTTATCCTTATTTTTTGTCTCAAGCACCATCCCGAAAGATAAATGAGGTGGATAAAATGAAAAGAACCACAACATTATAAGATGTTCTTTGTTGGCATGCATTGGTTTTGATAATTGTCGCTGTCTTAGACTTATGTCGTGTTTGCATTCTGGATCGTTCGTCGTGTCTCGTGGGTACGGGGTCAGGAGGTCACGGTACGATGAGGGGAAGGTAGGAAGGGCAGCGCGGACTCACGGTTCCTAGTACCACTTCCTTCACCCTCCCGCTCCATTACTATTTCCCTCAAGGATCACTCAAAAATCTGAAAAAAAATATTTCAATTTTTTTCCAGCGAGCTTTCGAAGGTCTTATCATTTTGTGCCTAGGGCAGAAGAAAATTATCTTCTGCTACCTTTGTACCTGTAGCCAGGATACGAATCCTAGATATCAGAGCCCGGTGTACAAACTCAGGGTATTTGGGAAACCATACTAATGTTGGGCATTGGTACCGGAACGAAAAAAAATCAAATAGTGGTATCTAGAATAGAAACACTGCCAAGTATCAGGTGACAAAATCCAGAACTTATATACTAGGTACTAACACCGAGGATATTGATATTATAACTGGTAACTAGGATACAAATACCTGGTCTCGGTAACTCGGTATCAATATCCTTGTACGCAATACCTGAAATAAGAATCCTGCGTGCTTGCGAATCCTGCGTACTTTGAAGCCTCTGTACCTAAGTATCGGGTTTTAACCCATAAATATAATAAGTTGGGCATCGAAGTTTACAAAATATCTGGAATAATAGTGTAGGTCACTGTTCCCAGGGAGTAGAAATACTCAAGCTTAGAAT
Source organism: Hetaerina americana (assembly GCF_022747635.1). Taxonomy (NCBI): domain Eukaryota; kingdom Metazoa; phylum Arthropoda; class Insecta; order Odonata; family Calopterygidae; genus Hetaerina; species Hetaerina americana. Next base: position 2,263,961 of record NW_027286963.1, on the reverse strand, counting down.
ACATCTACATCTACATAATACCCCGCAAGCCGCCGCAAGGGCGTGCGGCGGGGGGTGTTAGGTCACCAACCGTAAAATAGAACAATACCACATGTAAAACAACACCATGGAAAACTGCACCCACAGCAGCGCACACACTCATGCAAAAATCCCTTCATCCAACGCTCATGCAAACACATATGCCATAAATAAACAAACAACTGCACCCCAGGATGCAGCACGAAAGCCATCCAACAACACACAAGCCAGGACACAACAAGCAAGAATGTGAAACACCAATACCACATGAACAAGCAACACTAAGCACTCTACCCCCCCCCCCCCGAGGAGTCTGTAAAAGGCAGGGAATGCGACCCAACGTCGCAGGTAGCAGGAAATTCCCCCCGCGTAGAGGGACGAAAAGTAAAGAATAAAATAAGTTTAACCCTTGAAATCCATAAAATGGATATGATTCGTTGTAATGGTCGATGAAAATCGCTATTGGATACGTACATGTGGAGCAAGAAAACTAGATTTGTTGTGACACTCCAAGTGTTGTCATAGCGTAAAGCGCGTGGATCTTTATTCCATTACCTTAGGAACTGAGTTATCATCCTGCGTGGTTCTCAATATCTTTGTGTCGACATTAACTCTTAAACTGTGCATCTTTCAAGATCGTGAGAATATACATTTTTGTTGGATGCATGATCGGTATTGATCAGTACTACGTCTTTCATGAATTGAATTTCCGACCATCTTCTTTCCCAGCTTCCGGACATCCCCATGACGATGCGTTTAGAAGCACACTCGTGACGCATCGGGCGCCGTCTGGAAGTGTCAAGGTTGCAATACGATTTGCTCCTCTCTTTTGCTTCCTGCTGCGAGGATAAAATAGAAGAGGAACTCGCTCAATGGATCCCATCTTCTGAAACAATTTCCGTGCATGAAGTGCTGCGCTTGCGTCCGGGAATTGATTTAGTTTCCTCCACATTGCAGTTGGTTCACGCCTGTCGAAAGGTGTTTGACTGCGAGGGGCATCGTCATCATCTCTCTCTCGCTCTCTTCCCTGCCTCCATAAATTGCATTTACTCCTTCGACGAGCGATTTAATTCGAAGGGAAATGCGTGTCAGGACGTTCCTACTGAAAATCGTGATCCCTTTGTGCATTTTTTTTTCAAGAAGGGAACGTGAATGTTCACAGATCGAAGCTCTCAAAGCCTTAAGTACATCTGTCTATACGCGGTTCCTTCAAGTTTCTTGAACTATCCTATTTTTTTTCGGTGAAAAACAAAGTACGCATGAAAGTTGAAACTGCCAAGACTTCCTAACATAATCTTCCTTATGGGCGTACAATATTCTCGCGTCGTCTACATCATGGTTCTGCGTCCGTCGAGAACGTTTCTTGTACCTCTTTTGCCCACCAGAAAAACCGGATGGTTCGTGGCCTGGTTACGTTGCCACGTTACGACTTTCAACCTTTTTTTTCAACTTTCTCGTACCTGAAGAACGCACAATTTATCGTATACATCCTTAACACTATCAGCACCTCTTAACTCTCACTCAATTGGTGGTGTATTTCGATATGACAGTGTTGAACCACGCAAGTGGAGAAAACTGATGATTACACTCTTAGTCTTGCGCTCTAAACGACGCCATTTTAAGTGATGAAAACACTCACTCACTCTAGCGGCAATTACACGAACTATGTGCACTGTATGGCGCAGCCATCTATATTTTATATTAATATATAGTGTCTTAGTATTTCAAGCCATCAATCCAAATGAAAAAAAATGGGAAGTACCAGAAAACATTGGACGCACCTCATGCGTCGTAGTCGTTTGAAAGTTATTTTCCATTAAGGATTAAGTATAACCAAACCATGTTTCGACCTTAACTTATCCAAGTGTTTGATGTCTTTAAGATGATTTCCCTGCATCGTAAAGTATGAAAGACCTTGGAAATATTATAATGGGCAGTTAGACGTCTTTGAGAAAATCTCTTGGAATGTAACGGAAAACTTTGAGCGGTTCGAAAAATTTTATTTAGAGCGTCCGTATAATACTTGGAATGGTAAAGTAATAAGCTGTCGGGAACGAAAAACTATGATCTGCCGTTGGTATCAACCAAAGAACCTAACCACCAGGCCACCAGCTATCTTCAACTAGAGTTATCTTATGGTAGGAAATGAAAATGCGTGGTTTTTCCAGAGAAATTACCCTACTCAGATTTTGACTGTTGTAAAACTATTGGACTACACACAATTTTAACACGTTTCAAATACGTAAAACTTTGCGTAGAATTTGGAGGGTCTCAGGCAATATGATTGGCAGATGGCCTAAAGGGTGTGGAGTTGAGCAATTTCTCAAAGGGTAGGAGGAATAGAGGCTATCTAATGCTTGCGCCCTTAATAAAAACGTATCGATAGTGGTTGATGTTTTTTTTACAAGTAGTAGTATAGTTTTTGAGGTGATCCGATGATCATTTGCACCTTAAAACCATAAACACAGTAATCAACCCGAAGGTCGGTTTAGTAGGTGATGGTAGAGTTCACCCAGTACTAAGCCCTATGCGGTGTGTGAAATTCACACATCTGGGTAGGGGGGCCAGTTCCTTTCCCTGTGCCGGTTATGGTTTCCCAGGAAGATCTGGTACCTGAAAAATCACTTCAGCTTGGGTGGAGCTGCAGGTGCCCAGAGTGCCATGCCCGGGAATCGAACCCGGGAACCTCCGATTAGTAGTCCAACACTCTACCCCCTGGACTACCGCTACCCCATTTGCACCTTACTGTGTCTATATTAAGAAAAACAAAAAAATAGAAGGTGAAGAATGTGCCAATTCCTTCGTTATTGTGTTATTCTTGTTATATATTTCACGACTACTTTTAGGCTAAGACGTAATGAATGAGACGGAATGGGTCGGCATCCATTTTGAAAACCAAATGGCTCCATTCTAGGGTTCCGGGCTATCAACTTCAATCGCTGGCATCTCATGATGGAAGACGTCCAAGGCGAGACTTAAGGGTTGTCCTGCCCGAAGCTCATTGCTTTTGACTGCATGCAATGTCGTGCTCTACTCAGCAGCTGATATATATATATATATATATATATATATATATATATATATATATAAACACAGATGTAGATTTTTAGAATATAGAGACACAAAGAAAGGACACTCACAATTTGTTATTTGACGTTTCGACAGCTTGGCTGTCGTCTTCAGAATCTGATGATTTCGAAGATATTTGTATATATATATATATATATATATACACAAATGTATGTATATATGCATATATGTATACATATGTATGTATATATACATATACATATATATATATATATATAATATATATATGTATATATATATATATATATATATATATATATATATATATATATACTCTTTAGCTTAATTCATAGATCTCATATCGATGCGGATTGTCACTGCAAATTCCCCTTATTCGCACCCTCTTTTCCGCAATTTTCATGAGCACAGACTATATATAATAATAATGGCAGTCCACGTTTAGAAATACTTTACCTCATTATAAGGGTTTTAAGGAAACGGAATGAAAAAGTAAGAGAGATATCCCATCCCACTTCGGTAAAGCTGCATTTTGATTATGTGACAAGTATTTGGGCCCCATCAATGAAATTCTTATGTATTTAACTATTTATGGGATAAGTTCCTAGGAGACCTTCTCAAGATTCGTGAAAAATCTATTGGACGCACGAAGAGACAGGGAAGTCCTTAAAGGAAGCTAAAGGATCCTTGAAAACCCTTTTTACACGGACAGAATCATTTATTAAGTTCTCACTTTATACTATCAGGAGATAAGATCACCCATGAGAGAAAAGATCCCTGATTTAGGAGATTTTAAAGGATCATTAATCACCCGCTCCATTCGCGTTTGAGATCAAAAGTAAGTTTTACAAAAAACTAAACAATTATAATCGAAAACCCCAAATTTTAACATGCCATTCCTTTTATCATCACACCTCATTTCCCCACAGTTACGTATCTACACGGTGCGGCGCTTAAATCCGGACAAACACGTGTTTCCTTGAATGAGAATTCCTCGCCGGGTTAGTGAAACCTTCCCCAGACTTCTCCGAAGCATTATACTTTGCCACAATAGCGTAAACAGTTGATCTGGGGTACAACACGAAGAATCGAGCTATTTCGATAAAATATAATACCCAACGCGAACACTTTCGATAATAGTGGCTCTTCGATTGCACTGCGCACTTGTACGTAACATCTCGGGCATTTTGAATTTATGACTGTTTACTAGATGCCTATAGCTTTCAAGGATGCCAATCGCGACCTCCAGTCAAACTACGATATGGCGGGAAATTTAAATTGAAATTTGTATGGATTCAAGCGCCACACCCTGTATATCCACACGATGACCCGCAAGCCGTCCTAGGTAAGTGTTCCGGGGGATGTTGAGGGCACCAGCCATAAACATGTACAAATATTACTTCATAGGTACGTATTAATACATTTGCTCGTACAAACCTTTACCGACTCATAGATTCACTGCCGATTGCCTCTTTAATTATATTCATAAGTTTCAGTTGCACTTTTCCCCGCAGTTAAAACAAAATTCAATGCACACACGCAACACATTCATTATCAACAACACAAAAATGTGTACAGGAAGCCTGAATAATCTCAGACATTAATCGCTGTTGTGCGGAGACAAGTAGAGATAGGGCCACGAAAATAGCGGTCTTTTTTACTAGACGCCGCTAGAAGGCGAAAATATGCATGACAATATATAACTGCCGGCGACGTCACTACGGTTACAACGGTTGCATTCAATATATGAGCTATCTTATTTGTTTACACAATCGGATTAATCGATAATTTCAAAATTTGAGTTAAATTTCACATTAAATAACAATTGGATTTAATGATAAATTATAAAAGCGGACGTTGTTAAATGTTGGGTGTTAGCTTAGTAATTCTAGGTTAGTTAGATTGTTGCTTAGTGAATGTTGGTACAACGCGTCTTCGCTGAGTGTCTTTCTTAATAATGAGCGTGGTTTCGCTTACCACGCATCTGCTCTTGAGCGGGAAATCTTTTCCTCCGCAATCCCGGAAAGCCTATTAGTGAAATGAAACGGGTTTTTCCTCCTCTGGGAGTCATTCGAGTCCTCGCTTCGACGGACGGCGGAGTCCGAGACGGTACCATGATGGCGCAGTGACGTGCAGGTCGTGTCTTTTCCCATTCCGTGGGACTAGTCGGTCGGTGCCATGACTGAAAGGAGTGACCCGAGTGACCTCTCCGAGAACGAGGGTCAAGTGTTGTGTTTTTCCTCGCATCGTCTCCACATACGCCCGTCGCCTCGTCCGCGAGTAGTCACGGGCGGAGGGAGAAAGGACGTGATTTATCAGCCGGAGTGCTTCTCCCAACCCCCCCTTTCCCACCCCACCCCCAACCCTCCCGTCAGCAAAAACGTCGCTCGCTCGCTCTAGATTGAAGTGGACCTTTTTCCTTCCCTCGATCGCATTACTTCACACCCTTTATCGATCCCAGTTCGTATCAGCGAAGATTAATCTCGCGATTTCTCCGTCCCAAATTCGGGCTGTCATTATGGATGCAGAAGGCGGCGGCCATTGTTTGTTCGTAGAGCGGCAACTAGAAGGGCTTCAGTTTCCTAGAATGTGAGATGTCAGGAGTCTGATATTTATTGGCGGAATATTATTTCGATACGATGGCTTAAAATAAAACATTTTATTTAAGTATTACTTAAAATGAGTGATTTCTGCTGTTTTAGAGTTACTATTTTATAAACAATAGCCCGCGCGTCCGGCTACTGTAATTGTTACGCATATTCAAATATAAACATCAAACAAATGGGGCTTAAACAAAATGGCGTGTTTCAGAAACGAAATTTTCTGTACTCTTTGAATATATGTACGCAGGTATATACATACACATATATATATATATATATATATATATATATATATATATATATATATATATATATATATATATATCAGTTATATATATGCTTGTGTGTGTTTGTATATATGTATATAATACCCAATGTGGGTAGTCCAGGGGATAGAGTGTTGGACTGCTGACCGGAGGGCCCCGGGTTCGATTCCTGTGCAAGGTACTCTGGGCACCTTCAGCTCCTCCCAAACGGTTTTTCGGGTACTAGATCTTCCTGGGAAACCACAACCGGCACAGGGAAAGGAACTGGCCCCCCTACCTATCTTCTTCTAACACTTGACGCACTCGCTTGTTATTTTCCGGTGCTATTTTGCTGGAAGGTGTGCTTCCGGATCACTGCCAACAAACGTTTCCAACGGCCATCTTTAAAGCGCTTTTACCATTCTTTTATCTGGGTTTTACCGGAGAAAGTCGTCCCCGGAGGCCTTCTGTATCATTTCAACAGTTTCAGCTGAACTCTTTTCGAGTTCAAAGCTAAACTTGTCGCGAATACGTTGGTCACTTCTCATCCACCTCATTTTCAATTATAACAAAATCCGACGTACTGAAAAAAACACTGCACGTACGTACTCCTTGGTGACTTTAGAGGAAGAATATGAAATGAAGAAATATCGTACATAATGTACAAGGTCACAAGCATTCGTAATCCCGCGCTTAGCGTCACAGTCCACGAAGGTAAAAGCCAAATTTTAAACACTAGGGGTTGTTTTGCCTTCGACAAATTCTAATAAGTAGTAGTAGTAGGGTTTAGGGGAGGCGACCGACAGCTGAGGTCATTTTCGCCTTAGGAGATGGTCAGGAAAGGATGAAGGGAGGAGAGAAACCCGGCTTCGGCATTAGCCTACTCTTTACGAAAGACGCCAAGGGGTCCGCAGCTTAACGTCCCATCCGACGGACGGCGTAGTGACTCAAAGTGCCCTCCACAGAGCACCTCAAGTAGGGATCGAGATACCTCTGAAAAATATTGAACACCGCCGGGATTTGAACCCGAGCCCTCTGGGTGGGAAACCAGTACGTAAGCCCCCGTACCTACTCGATCCCCAAATTTTTATAAACTGGAGGACATACCGCGACAGTAATTTAACGGCGTCATCCGTTAATGCACATCACAATTAATTTAATGTACTTGACCAGACTTGTGGTCACCCAGCAGTTAAGGCGCCTCTCACTGTTGCCCAGTCTGGATATTGTAATAATCCGAGTATTTTTTTCCGTTGCAGTGCGCTATGTGATAAGCCATGAAAAACTCAGCTTATCTAAGGTCCTGTTAACGTTGAAATTTGTTGCGGCGTCAGCGATTATCAAGTTGACATCTTGGCGCTCCGTAAAATGAAAATGAAGTCGACAGTACACTTTATGGGCACGGAGGCAGGGCACTCATAGAAAAAACCCAAGTTTCAACGACGTAACCTGATGTTGCCAGGCAGTCGTAAAAGACCGGCTGCCGACCACTCGCATGCATTATTAATTCGTCATGCGCGCATGCAATGACCTGTGGGGGGGGGGTGGAGAGGGGGGACTGCTTCTGGACAGGGCTCTGGAAAAGTGGATTTATCTGGATATGATAGAAAGTTTTATATCCTTCATCCTGTTCCGCAGACGGCAAAGTCTTCAGCCTGTAATGGTTGTCAGTATTTATTTTATTCATCCAGAAGTACCTGAACATTAAAATAAACGCTGACCATTTATCGAGCGGGAAATATATGTGTTGCAGTCGTTTTGTAATTGTCGATCACTGGTCAGTTGGGATTGTTGAAGCAAGAGTCAATTTTATTAGGTATTGCACCGTTTTAGGTAGGTTTCGGATGGACAAAGACTGGACAACGATAATTGTATTTGCCTCTAATAGGGTAGTACATCCTTCAGTGTTCTGAATCCTTCTTTAATGCTAAATATATGCTATCTTCCTCCTTTCATTCCATCCAAAATATGCTATTTCCTACCTCTATCTAGCTGGCCGAAAATTCTCCCCTCTATCACAGTCTTCAACATCCCATTGTTAATCAAAATGCTCAGCGTCCGTCTTTACTGCCACCTTAGGAGGATATCTCCCCTCCCCTTTCACTATGCCTATGTTTCTTCTTTTTTTTCCTTTCCGTCATTTTTTCCCTTCTCCACACCCACATTTTGAAAGCCTCCAGTCTACGCCTATCATCCTGCTTCAATGGCCATGTTTCTCGCTTTGAAGAACATAAATGATGAAAAAAATGTTTATTCCCCCTGAGCACCTAAACTTATAACACTGACAATTAGAGAGGGTTTATTTGTTAAAATGGTTATCTTTCCCATGTTTTGAATCAGAAGTCGAATTCGTTATGAATGGAAGAACAAGTGGCCCTGGAACCTTTGTCGTGTTCATGTGAAGGAATATCGTTGCTGAGTGTTCTATAGTCATAAGCGCTCCGTAGTCAGAACACTGTCAAATTACGATGAACTCGAACGCGGGAACATTCGATAATCTCGGCCGGTAGGAGGGACACAGTGACCCGTATCATCCTCCAGACGGTGGTTTAAGCTTCCAGAAGTGCCCAAACCATGCATTAATCAGGTCGCCTCGCGCCGTGATTCCTATCATAACGTGACCGCGATCAGAAGTGCCATTTAATAGAATGCTGATGGGTTAAGGAGAGGGGAAGGTTTGGGATGATCTCGTCATAAAACAAGGTTATCGGTGAAGTTCAAACTTAACATTTTCCCCTTCGCGAAACATCATAATTTCCTCCGCTCCAGCGACCACGTGATGTGGCACCCCTCCCATTTATTATCTCCCCTGCCCATAACGGCTCGCATATTTGTTCGCTATGTGCTGGGGAGAGAGTTCATATCTCCCTCTCTCTCCACCCCCCCTTACCGCATTCACCCCCGCTTTCCGCCAGACGCCCCACCGATGGTTTTTATTAACCCCGTCGTTTAGTCCCTGTCGACATTATTTATGGCCCTCTCAAGCCGGGAGCGTGCGCCCGGAAGAACACGGGTGGATTTCATTCGATCAGTTTTGTGACCGTCCGATAAAGGGCGAGTTAGAGCCTTATTAATACGTATCAACGAAAAAGAGATTCGGCAATATATTTGGATTTATCGCGAGGGAACGGAAAGGGATGTGTATTCCGGCGGTCGAGGCGGGGAGGGGGAGACTCTGAATATTATTTTTATTTATTTTTGTTCTCGCTGACGTCAAACGTCAGTTGCGAAGAGCGCTATTCACCCATCATCGACTAGCAGTTGTCACAGTGTCATTCGACTGTTGAATGCACCGCTATGTCCAACGTGAGATTAACGTAGTCGGAATTTTGATTTGAGGAGTGTCAAGAGGGAGGCGTGATGCCAAACAGTTGTATTGAGGTCAATGATATAAAGAAAAATAGAACGAAACCAGGATATATTTGTTTCTTTCGAGGTGTACAGGGAGAAGGCATTCCTATGTATTAAATTGATTTGAATTAACGAATGTATTACAGGAGTATAGTGGAGGGATTTGGCGACCTATTGGAAACTGGTATATAGTATGTCTCTTTAGATGCGTGTGGCGGATGGAAAATTGCGGTGGGCAGTGTAAGAAAGAGAAGTATTAGTAGTATTTAGGGGAGGCGACTGACAGCCGAGGTCATTTGCGCCATTAGGGATGGACAGGCAAGGATTAAGGGTGGAGAGCAACCCGGCGTCGGCATTAGCCTACTCTTATCGAACGCCGCCTTTGGGTCCACAGCTTAAGGTTCCATCAAACAGACGTCTTACTCACTCAAAGTGCTCTCCACGAAGCATCTCAAGTAGGGTTCGGGATACCACTGAAAAATATCTGCCGCCTACGGGATTCGAACCCGGGACATCTCGGTGGGAAGCCATTACGTTAGCCACCGCAACATACCGATCTCCAGTGGATTCAAAGACCCCCTTTCTAACCCTGTCTATTGTGTCCTAGGTAACACTATCAATTATTACCCCTGGTTTAAAGCGAATGCTTGGAGGAAATGACATCTTATGGAAAGATTCGCCTTAGGAAGAGCTGGAGGTAGGAATAAAAGTCTGTCGGGAATTTTTAAAAACCGATTTGGTAAAGATCAAGCTTTAGTCAGCTAGTCTGCCAATTGGTTCCAATCATTGCTCTACGCATTAGGAAGTCAGTATGGTAAGTTGTGAGTTTTTCGAGGAATATGAAAGTTAAAGTTGAACATTAAAATAGGAGGGCATAAAACTACCTGTATAGCAGATGGATTCATTTGTCTATCTATGGCATGTTTTGCACATCCCGCATTTGAGCACTTGTATCCCAAGACGTATTCTCCTTCCATCACGCTTTCGTTCGACGATGATAGGGTGATGAATAGAAAAATAGGGGGTGGGGGATGAATAAAAAAACTATGTGAATATCACATTAAAGATTTATTATTCCAAGTCTGGCAAATTCTCTTCGCTTAGGACGACACCATCTATCGATCGAACATTCGAGGAGTTACCCATTTAGTCATATGACGAAATCGGACAGTTTTAAAATGAATCATGGATGTGATTTTTACCGTTTTCTTTTGTCAGTCCTTCGTCATGCGGTATCACGAAGTCTTGGCTCACATAAACAATAGTTTATTTCCAGCGTCGTTTGGAAGTTTGCCTTAAAACCGTGCATGTTTGTGGTTAAACCAGTTGTTTGAAACCAATTCATATGTTGTTCCGAGACCAGGAGCTGCGTGGGACTGGTGCTTCTATTTGTGCCAGAGAAGAGGTACCGAAAGGCTCGCAAAAAATCTCGTGCGTCATTTTGCAATTGAGTCAGGATTGTATTTTTTCGTCATAAATTTTCCCCTGAATTCGTTCAAGAAAAATTTGTCGGTATCCGTGATTAATCGATAGCGTGCTTAAATCGACCTTCACGAAACTAGCTGTATAAAGATGCCAGAACCGCCGAAAAGGTATCTACGTATGAAATTTCAGTATTCATAGCTGTGCTGAATAATTTTGCGATAATTCCGTCGGACGAATGTTTTTGTTCTTATATTGAATTTTAACATTTTAGTCTAAGCTGCGAGAAGGGTGTGAAGCATTTGGATTCAAAATTTTATTTTTATTTTTTCAAATTTACATAGTACCCAGCAAAAGCCACCAATCGGGTGTGTGGCAGAGGGTGATCAATACACCTTACCACTTTTGACCCAAAATAATTTTCCCTCTTAGTGCGATCGGACAATGTTATTCTGATCCCTTACCGTTCGTGGGAAAAATGACATATTAATTCTATCTGCTCCTCTCTCTAATTTTATTGACATGATCTCTTCGACCGTGATACTACGGGGCGAACGATATTTTCTACATCATTACCAAAGAGACGAAGGGATATAGTTTCTTTCGACGTCAATTCCTTTGATTATATGCGTCATTTGCTTTTGATCCTCAAAAGCGAAATTTTCCCGACTTGTTACGTGAAAAAGAAATTCCTTTTACGCGGTCGTTGCC
>NW_027286963.1:2210063-2247563 GCF_022747635.1 Hetaerina americana | reverse complement strand
AGAAGAAGAAGCAGTCTCCTCCTTTCTGCCTCTCTCCCTTCCTCATCTTTCATCCCTCTCTCTCTCTCTCTTTCCCACTTGGTTCTTCCGCCTCGTCGACGCCCGACGTCTGCCTGCCGTCGCAGTTCTTTCCTCCCCCTCCCCTTCTTCGTATTCGCTAGCCCTCCCACCACCCCCACAAACACCGCCCACATCGACTCTCCCACGCGAAGACTGGAAGAGGAGATCGCCGCTCGACTCTCGGCCGTCCCCACCTCTCCCCATTGCCGCCTCCTCCTCCACCTCCACCCCATCGACCACGACAGCGCCCGCCAGGCGACGTCCGCCCTACTCATCCGCCCTCCTCCCGAAGAAGACAGCCCCGGCCGACACACAACATGGTGCTCCATCGTGGAGATCGTGAGTGTTACCTTTCTGTAACGACAAAATAATCGTGTTATCGCCTATTTGTTGGGAGGAGATGAAAGGGGATTCGATGGTCGATCGCCTAGCGACCCGCTGAGAGCATTTAAAAATATTTCTTATTGTTTCGTCTCTTTTATTTGTGTTATATTTTGTATCTCGTGTGTGTGTTGGTGTCGTACATTTGATTTGAGAATTGGGATCTTCCTCCCGACATCCGTGGTGAGGACGTCGGTGTCCCAACACCTTCTGCCGCACGCATTTCTCGGAGGTTTGCGTGCGGGGTGTATTTGAATATGTTTGTGTGTAGTGTGGGGTTTTGTAGGTGTCGAATCACTCTTCTCGGATGAATCGGTACTCCTTTAAGGTCGCTTATCCTTGGGACTTCCATGGGGTTGACCTCTTGCGTCTTCCTTCCATTATTCTCTCCCTCCCATCCCCGGGGGAGCGTGGTATTGCCCCGTTCAGGGGCACGTGACTTTTTCGACCCCCTCTCGTGTAGTCGTCCGGCGTCGGTCTTCCACCACCCCAAGCCTTCCCGCTCCCGACGGCGAAGAGGGGATTGGGAGAAAGATTATAAAAAAGAAAGAAAAACAAGTTCCGAAACGTCTCGACGTATAGATCGTAAGGAAAGATGGAAGATGTTCTTCGTAATGGGAGGGCGATGGTAGAGGAAAGCTTGTCGCCCAATCAGGGTATCGGGTCGTGAGTCAATAACTCGCGTTTTGATTGGCACTGGCCTCTATCTCCCTCTCTATCTATCTATCTATCTCGTCCTCCCATCCTTATAAAGGGTGGTAGTATAAAAAAAATGTTTTTTTTCGCATTCTCGTGGTTATCTCTTGATGGACGTGTGTTTTGGGGATGTGTGTATATGTGTGTGTGTGTGTGTGTGTGTGTGTGTGTGGTTGATAACCTTCCTCCCTTCAAACCCTCTCCAGACGAACACTTCAGTCGACCGACAAATTCCCTTCCGTAATACCTCTCTCCCCACACCCACGCACAAGTTCTCCCTCCCACTGTCCACCCCCAAACCAGCCACACCTCCCCACAACCCCTCCGTCAACCCCCTCGTGGAATGGATGTGTTTTCCGTTCATCGATCCCCTGAGCCGATGAATCGATTACGGCGCCCCCGTCGAAATGGTTGAAAAATGAGGGTTCGCCGATGCAGCAAATCAATGCCGTTCTCGTTAATTCTCGAAACACCACCGCACCCCTCCCCTTTCCACTTCCCACACACACACAAAACCCCACAAACCCGGGTATTCACATATTTTTAACTCCCGTTTGCCTTCCAAGGGGATCCCAATTTTGGTGTGTGGGCATTAGGGGTAGTGTATATAGGGGGGGTGACGTAACCCTCCCCCCTTTCCCGTGTTTCGTGACAGCAGGGGGAAAACACCCTCCACTCACACCCCCAATACACCCTTTCCCTCTGTCCGTTTCGCCTTTTGTTTTCGTCGGAGGGCGGTAGGAAAAAAAATATTTGTTTTCCCACCTCCGGATCCACCATCTCCACTCACTTCCTGTTAGCGCTTAATGTAACCCTTCTTTTGTGTGTGTGAGTGAGTATGTACGTGTGTGTGTGTTATTAATTTTCGTTGGCGGGAGCAGGGTTTCCCCACTCAAACGTCCTGCTCCCCTTGTTGAGACGACACGCAATATCGCTCCTCTCTTGTGATTGGGAGAATGCTTGAGTGAGTGGTGCTTTTTTGAAGTGGTCCAATCTTTTTTGTTTTCTTTTTCAATTCCCATCGAGTGCGTGCTCGAATGAAACATTCAGGAATGTAGTAGGTATCTGTAGGAATGAAACAGGAATGAAGGTTGTTATCAGATGTTGATATCGTCACAGGTGGGTCCACTGATTTTCAAAGGTCCACTGAGTTTGGGAACATTTCTAATGATAAACTAGCATCTCTCTCGGGCACTACCTCCCAGCTTCAAATACTTCGCTTGAGTCGAAGATTTTTCCCCTTCAGTTTATAATTCTTTCTTCCAGTCTTCATACCTTTCAGCGAGTCAATTCTCTTCCTTTCTTCTCTTAACATTTTTTGAATTCGGGATGGTGCGATGGTAAACGGACTGGCTTCCCACCTAGAGGGCCCGGGTTCGAATCTTGGAGACGGCGGATTTTTTTTAGTGGTACCCCGATCCCTATTTGAGGTGCTTTTTGGAGATCACTTGTGACTGAGTGAGTACGCCGTTCGTCGGATGGGACGTTAGACTGCGGACCCCTTGTTGCCCTTCGTTAAGAGTAGGGTGATGCCGACGCCGGGTTTCTCTCCACCATTCTTCCTTTCCCTCCCATCCCTAATGGCGCAAATGACCTCAGCTGTCGGTCGCCTCCTCTACGAGTACAAACTACACCTACTACTTAGCATTCTTTCTCCCCTCTGTCACGGCCTTCAACATCCTACTACCTCGCAATATCGATCTTGTTTTTAGCATGCTTTGCAGAATTTGTTTTTTTTTAAGGGAAGGAGAAGTTGTGAGTTGGATGAGGAATGATAGATGTATTGAAATTTTGCGCATGGTTTTGGCGGAGACGAACTGTTTTGGGAGAAATTCATGGAAGACTGCAACAGTGGATTTCGGAGATATTGATAAGGTAGCTAGGTGTGGAATTCTTATCGGTAGGTGGACTTCGGAGAGATATTTTGTGCCGAAGAACTTTATAGTGATTGTTTGTTCGGAATTAGGAATTATCGCGCGATGGACGCTTTTTTATAATGCTCACAGATGTGTGTAAATGCTTCATGAAGTATTTTCCGCCTAAAATCCGAAATCGTACCTTTGAAAAGTAGACCACTCATGATTTAAAGATCTGTTATAGTAGGCCTCGTGTCTTGACTGTTCTCGCTCTGAATTTTTCTCGTGCACGTTTTATATAGAAGTTATTGTCGATGTCATTCAAAAGGTTTACGGACAAAAAAACTAGGTTCTAAGGAACCTTGTCGTGTAAGGTTGAACACGAGATGCGCAGTTATCGTTTCCCTACCAAGCGCCGTCTTGGCGGTGGGTATGCCTCCGTTCGCTTCCCATTCCCGTGAGGAAGGAGTTGACCGTCTTTTCGTATCGATCGTAGACAAACAACCCCCACCACTCTTAAGGGAGCCTCGGCTTTTGTCTCTACGAAGTTTCAGTATCCGAATGGAGTAGAGTGGAGCGAAGTAAATGTTGGAATTAAAAAAAAAAGAAAGAAATATCGTATTCGGCGTCAATGAGTCTCGAAGGCGGCCGTGTGCTCTTGGTGATAATCTGAGATTGTGCCCCGGCTCCTTTAGTGTTCCCATCGATCACCGTCCGCCGCACACAATACCTCTTCCCTCCCTCTTCCCCACTCCCCACCCTCTTACCCCGGGTGTCTCTCTCTCCCTCCTTTTGCAGGAGGTCTTCCTGTCTTCAATTTGCGTCGTCGTCGCATCCAGAGGCGGTGTACCTACTTATTTCCTCAGGGGTTGCTACCCCCCTCCCCCCCCCCTTAGGGGATTGGACGTCGTTCCATCCGCTCGCTCCCTGCATATTAGTACTCCCGTTCCCTCAAGCTCTTCTCCCGGAACCCCACTCCCCATCATAACCCACAATGCACCCGTCTCGCACCTCTCACTCTGTACTTCCTTCCCTTTTATGTATTATTACACATGTGTTTTTTTTATTTCCGAGGACTCCGCTCGGAGATTATATTTTTCCGGTCGATCATCTTCCCATCGCCCGTGGCTGAGTTCCTCGGCCCCCGGACTCGTCTAGTCACCGCACCTACAAATATTCCCAACCCGGTTCGTGGAAGGGTTCTTATTTTTATGTGCGTGTGTAGGTGTTTTTAACTATTACAGATATGCATTCAATATTACTCTATGGTGGTTTGTTTTAGCATTAGTTGTCGGAGGGAAGGCAACCTACAGCTGAGGTCATTTGCGCCGTTAGGGATACTTGGGTAATTTGATAGAGGTGGGGATGCTCAGGGAGTGCGAGAAGAATGGGCGGAGAGACATGCCGGCCTCGGCATTCGCCTATTCTAATGACGATAGGCGTTTCTGTTTTAGGATTTACTTTGTGGAAGTTATCCTTGAGGGAAGAAATAATAATGCTTTGGTAAATTCCACTGAATTTTTATTTTCACTGCTTAAGTTTCGACACTTAGTGTCATCTTTAGACGAGGACTACAAAAATGTTATTTTCATATAAGTATATATATATATATATATTTACATATGTATACATATATATATATACATATATATATATATATATATATATATATATATTCAAATGGATATAGATATAAGGAAAGGGAAGGGTTAGGAACACAAAAGAAAAACACACGGTGTGTGTGTATATATATATATATATATATATTCAAATGGATATAGATATAAGGAAAGGGAAGGGTTAGGAACACATAAAAGAAAAACACACGGTGTGTGTGTATATATATATATATATATATATATATATATATATATATATATATATATATAATTATCTATCAAATATTGCTGTGAAAATACTTGAGGTTCTGCGACAACTCATGACGATAAGTCTTTTATAATATCGTGCCCATCCGTATTATTATTCTAGGATTGTTTGTATGGATGACCATCGCGTAAAAAGAATGTGAGATTCCCTTTATAAGTAAGGACAGCGAGTCAGCTAGACGGCAATACCCACAAGTATCATCTGTTCTGGTATAGTTTCATGGTTGACTGTCACGCAGTGAAATTGCTTTGAAGTCCTCTTTAACCGTTTTGATGAAACCGTTTGGGGACCAAGGAGTTCTCTGTCGCTCAGTCGAGCCTTTGGTGAAATACGTTAGACGTTGCTCCATTGTGAGGGGAAAACTCCACTACTTCAGGTGGATGTTTTTTATCTTTCCTTTTCCCGACCCTCCTTTTGCTGCTTTCCGTCTGGCGCCGAGCGTACGTCTTCCTCCAAGCCGGCCGATGTGCCCCTCCTCTCCGGCAACGTTCCCTCCTCGCCGTCCGTCGCATCACGTCTAAAGGCTCGGTCGGAGCGTGTGACTCATTTTTTTTCTGGACGAAAAGCGCAGTCTTTCCACCGCGGGCTCTGTTCGTGTGCGGGGGAGGGAGGGGAAAGAGGGTGAAGGAAGTCACTTGGTAGACTTCGGTCGTAATTTTTTTCCCCTCTCGTTTCCCTTTGTCTCGCAGCCAATACGCCATCCGTGGGGTAGTCTTGTGTTTCGATTACTACGAGAGTAGTTTGGTTGACTGAGTGGTAGCCGGAGTAGCTAACAGCTGAGGTCATTTTCGCCTTGGGTGGTGGGTTTGAAAATGTGGGGCTGGCGTAGGCGTAGTTGAAGGGAGGTTTAGGAAATACTTATCGATTTATTTTTATTTATTTCACATTTATCCGAAAACAGAACTTTGGCTTTTACATCGGACTTGAAACAATGATATACTGGATGTATTAAATATTTATATATATATTTCGGACTTGAAAAAATGATATACTGATATTATTAAATATTTATATATATATATATATATATATATATATATATATATATATATATATATTTATATATATATTTCGGACTTGAAAAAATGATATACTGATATTATTAAATATTTATATATATATATATATATATATATATATATATATATATATATATATATATATATATATATATACATTCAAACACGAAATCCCGCCAAACGGCGAATAAATACTCATATATACAGAAACAGATATAAGGAAAAGGGATAGGAACACATATAAAGGACGAACACAATAGAGGTGGGGAAGGCGGAATTGAACGGATCACAAGAGTAAAAATATTTCCTCAACCGGGACTCGAACACCGGATCTTTCCACTTGCCGGGCGGATGCTCTTAACCACTTGAGCTATCGAGGATAGTCAATTTACCCTGAGATCCGTGGGTCTAATATGTCGCCAAGCGCCCCGATTCTTTCAGCCAAGAGATGGCGTCAGGGGGCTGTTTCACCCACCAAAGGAGAAATAGACAATGCACAAGGAAAGGAAAGGACAGTGGGTTAGAATTCATACAACATCATACAGGAAAAGAACAGTGCGTTTCGTGGCACGCATAGCCAGAAGAAAGAGATGAGCCACATTGGCCAAATACACATTCAAACACGAAATCCCGCCAAACGGCGAATAAATACTCATATATACAGAAACAGATATAAGGAAAAGGGATAGGAACACATATAAAGGACGAACACAATAGAGGTGGGGAAGGCGGAATTGAACGGATCACAAGAGTAAAAATATTTCCTCAACCGGGACTCGAACACCGGATCTTTCCACTTGCCGGGCGGATGCTCTTAACCACTTGAGCTATCGAGGATAGTCAATTTACCCTGAGATCCGTGGGTCTAATATGTCGCCAAGCGCCCCGATTCTTTCAGCCAAGAGATGGCGTCAGGTGGCTGTTTCACCCACCAAAGGAGAAATAGACAATGCACAAGGAAAGGAAAGGACAGTGGGTTAGAATTCATACAACATCATACAGGAAAAGAACAGTGCGTTTCGTGGCACGCATAGCCAGAAGAAAGAGATGAGCCACATTGGCCAAATACACATTCAAACACGAAATCCCGCCAAACGGCGAATAAATACTCATATATACAGAAACAGATATAAGGAAAAGGGATAGGAACACATATAAAGGACGAACACAATAGAGGTGGGGAAGGCGGAATTGAACGGATCACAAGAGTAAAAATATTAGTAGAAATATTAGAGTAGAAATATTTTTACTCTTGTGATCCGTTCAATTCCGCCTTCCCCACCTCTATTGTGTTCGTCCTTTATATGTGTTCCTATCCCTTTTCCTTATATCTGTTTCTGTATATATGAGTATATATATATATATATATATATATATATATATATATATATATATATTTCTACATATATATATATATATATATATCAATAAGTAATCTACCGGTTAATGTAGATTTGGATGGACACAACTTCCAAATAAATATTTTGTGACTCCTAACAAAACACAATCCAGCTACCTACTCTACATCAGGTCCCCCTTTATCTTCGAGTACCGCCTTCCTCCCTTCATCCATTTTTCCTGCCTCCTTAAGATTTCTCCCAGCAAACCCCCCTCCTTGCCCACCATACCTAGTACTTCCTCATTTGTTTTCCTTTCAGTCCATTTAACCTTCTCCATTCTTCTCCACGATCACATTTCAAAAGCCTCCAGGCTACGTGTATCCTCCTGCTTCAATGACCACGTTTCCGCGCCGTACATAACTACGCTCCATACAAAGTTTTGACCAGTCTAGAGAAAAAGATAGAAATGAAACACACGTATTCAGAATTTTCGGTGGCCAAACCACCTTCCTCTAGGGAAAGAGAGGAAGGTGGTTGGGCCACCGAATATTCGAAATACGTGTGAGTTTTATTTGCATGTATTTCTCTGTGTTTTGTCCACTAGCGCTATGTCGTTTCCCCGTTTAAATCATTATTCAATATATATATATATATATATATATATATATATATATGTGTGTGTGTGTGTGTGTGTGTATGTATTTATATATAAGAATAGAAACAACTATAAACACCCAAGCCTACCACCGAGACAGTACCCACCTAGTCGAGAATCGAGCCCGCGACCTCTAGGTTGGTAAGCGAGGACGTTGCTCCGCCGCCCCCGGGGCCGGCTAATGTATTAGAAGAGAGGAAGTAGATAACATAAGATGCAGGAAGACTTGATACATAAAAGGAAAGAAGTGCAGTGGTACTGACATGATGATTGTGATAGCCTTGGAGAGAAATTCATAACTGCTCAGCCGTAATATCAATGTGCGCATTGCCATCATGTTCTTTAATTAAAAATGGCAGTTGGATGAAGGAAGATGGTATTGATAAACAATAACTCTCGGGGAAAGGATATCTGTCCCGTATTCAGCAACTGAACCAAGGGAGGAGTAACTAAAAAATGGGTTTTGCCTCACTCATGATGAAATAATTGTCAGTAAACTTTACATTTAATCAATATTTAATTTCTTTTTTTTATTTGATGCCAAATTTCATGGGTGGTAAAATAGGTGGATAAAATATTAGTGGAAGGATTTACTCAGGGAATGTGGGAAGGAAGATTGAAAAGAGTGATATCCAGCGTCGAATATCAACCTACTACATTAATGAATGACACCGAGGGGGCAAAGAATTTGACGCTCCATCCGACGGACGGCGTATTGCCCTTGGAAATGCTCATCAATGGTGTCCAATTAGACACAGGAAAACTAATGAAGAGTTTTGCCACCTAACGGGGTTCGAAATCGGTATCTCGGTGTGAGAAGCTAATAGTACCATATATCAACTATCATAATTAAGTTATCCGGGTCGACAGTAGGATTCCATATTTGAAAGTCATGGTAGTTTTAGATCAATAAAATGTGGAGCTTTTTTTCAGTGAAACAATTTTTTTAATGTAATTAATTTTATTGCTGTTGTCGTAAACGTACGCGATTGAATTACTTAAATTATTAACTCTTTACGATATGTGTCATGGATCGTTGAATTGTGTTGAAATTGTTTGGGTACTCGTCGATAAATCATGATAATAAATCCGATTTTAAAGTTTAAATACTATTATCCAACTTTATTACTCTAGGAGTATTTTATACTTGACTATCACGCAGTAAAATGTCTTGACATTACGTGAGGCCCTCTGATAACTTATGGCGATAAATCCGTTACGCATTCGTGTTCACCATTGTTATTTCAGGATCATTTGGCGGAAGACAACGGCGCAGTAAAATACGTGATATTATTTTATGCTCTCGTAAACCATGTTGTTGATGAAACATTTATTTTATACCTCGTGTGAAACACGTGACTCACTAACTGTAATCCAGGGGGTTGTCAAATGAAAACCTTGAAACATTAATATATTTAAACGCGTAATTTCTTGAATACGAAATATTCTTAATTATATTATTTGCCTATGTACATGGCGTTCCATAGAAATAATCCAGCACTTGGAAAGTTCACGACAACTGTAGTAATGTCATGGCTGTAACTGCTACTTAAGCCATTTGTGTCTATACTTGGTGTACCCTACCTGGCCTGGTGGAGTCTCTTCGAGGCGTAATGCTGTTTAGGAACTGCGTAGTTCACATGTAAATTTGTTGAAAGTGACAGAGATGAACCACCAACTTTCAATCTATGATGAATAACAGTGTTTCTCCTCTTAACTACTCAGCTTACTAATGAGAGTGTGGTGTTACTCTGTGGTGCCTTTTGCAAATGCAGTTGCCATCTTTACACTGTTGTTGCACCATATTGATGCTTTCTAGCCTCGTGTTCGTAGCTTTGGGACACTCATCAAGACATGGCTCTATCACTATTGCCAACTAATATTTGGTACAGTGGGACATTTTTAAATTTTAGTGCACTTTCAAGGATTTCACTTGAATCACCCTGGTATATAAACCAACATAAGACCTGGGCTACATGAACTCTTGCTTGTTTTGCATAATTACGCAGTTAATAAAATTCCCCGAGAATATTATTCCCTTCGTTTTTACGTTTGGAGATGATTTCCCTAGCTCAATCATCGAGCGGACCACGTAAGGATTCGCGCGATGGCATATTCAGCGAAAATTTAAATGTTAAATAAGAAAACATCGTTAAGCGAAATTCTTTTGTGGAAACATACAGTAGGAGACGAAAATGCAACTGTGCTTGGTCTTCAACAAACTCCTCGAGCATTAAAACTTCAAGGAGATATTTTATTTTAACCCAGAGGAGCAATATGATTAAAATCTCTGGAGAAGATTATCACCTATTAATTTATTTTGCAAAATTTAGTCTACATCAATTTTGACTCCTTCAAAGTAGGAACTCTCCATTCGTGGGCTATGCTATATATTCCATCTTCTTCTTTTCCCCTACTGTTTAAAGCACCCTTGGAAGTCCTCTTGGCAGTTAGGCTTTTTAGTTTTCTCGTCTCTGTTTCTTGCTTTATTGTGTCTTCCACATCTACCCAGTGATGTCCCCTCATCACATTTATGCATTTTGTGAATAGGAAAATGTCACCGGGGGCAGGATCTGATGCGAATGAGGAGTATGATCTCAAGGATGGTGAATGAATTTTTTGGCAGAAATTGGCGGACAATCAATGCTGAATGTGCAGGTGCATTGTGTCATAGTGAAGGATCCATCCATCACGTTTGATTGAAATACTTACGGTGCACTGTTGATTTTCCTGAATTCAGATCATCAACCATCATTCGGACAGTTTTTCGACGATCGGTAAGGACAAGGGACCGCACACGATCAATGTTGTCGTCAACACAGGCGGTTGAAGGTCGTCCCAGCCTTGCATCATCCGTGGCGTATTGTCGGCCATCTTTAAAACTCTTAATCCACTTGTAAAGGAATGTCTTCTTCATAGTATTATCACCGTAAATAGCTGTCAAAATTTCAGTAATTTCCTGATAACTTTTACCGTAATTTCACCAAAAAACTCAATGTTGATTCGTTGCTCCGTGATTTCGTCAATATCCATTTTCGACCTACAGTAAAAACAAGGACAGCAGAAACTAACGTAAGTGGCACCATACGCACAGCTCGACGATCCGCCATGCACAGACGGCTCATTTGGTCTCCGGCAGCTGGCGCCGCTAGTGGGCGGGGCTAATAGTCCGCGTCATGGCCACCATATTGCATCAGTTCACGTATTTATTGGGCAGACTACGTATTTCGATCGATGATGGTCTCCATACGTCAGGATAATCTCTTGTCGAGATGATGGTGGAGTGTTTCGGAGTTGGTTTTTTTGTTTTGTGAAGTCGAATCTTTCGCACTTTTGATGGGAGGACTGGGTACTATATACGCTCCAGACAGAGAGGGAGGGGACTTGCGGTGCGGGAATTCACTGATTTCGATCGAACGACCAAATGCAGACTCATTAAAAGTAGGTCGCAGGAATGTTGGCATAATTTTTTTTCTTCCCCTCCCCTCAGAGTTCGTTCGGAGTAATGTTGCGCGCGGTCCGCTTTTCATCACTCTCCCCAAGTATTTGCTCTCGTGATGAAGTTGGGGAATTCAGAGTGTTGGATAGGAATGAGTATATTGCGGGCGCGCGGGGGGGGGGGGTAAAATATGCTTCTTTGGATGTGTTCGCGTTGGTGTTTGGGATCTCTCGTGAATTCGGAAAGAAATCCTGTTCTTTCTTCTTCTTCTTCTTTTTCCTGTTCCACTCTCTTTATGGAGTGGAATAGATGCGAGGACGAAAAAAAGAACAATTTTTGTTTCGCGGAACGCTTTCGTCCTGTGTTAAGGGATTCTTTTTGTTTTAAGTAACCATATTGCGCAATGAAATTTGGGTTGGGCAGAATATCTTCATCTTTTTCGTACGAAGAGTTCTGTGGTAAAATAAATGCATAAAAATTTGGTTACTAAAAACCTTTCCTTTTTGTCCTCATTCAATGTTTTATTTTCCGTTTTTTTTATGAACCACTGATGATTCCACCTGTCAAAATTCTCCCCATCTCTTTCTTAAAAACTTCATAGTTTTTATTGTTATACAATTATTATTATTATTAGGTAATCTACCGGTTAAGGTAGTTTTCTGATGGACATAATTACTAATTAAATAACTTGTGATCCCTAGCAAAATCCAGCAACCTACTCTACATCAGGTCCCTCTTCATCTCTGAGTACTTTCTTCCTCCCTTCATCCCGTCCAACATCCCTATCCTGTTCCTTCCCTTTCCTCGTCTGCCTAACATTCTCCCCTCTATCACAGTCTTCAATATCCCGCTGCCGGTCAATACCCCCTTCATCCACTTTTCCTGCCTCCATAGGATTTCTCCCAACAAACCCCTCTCTTCGCCAACCGTAGCAAGTACTTCCTCATTTGTTTTCTTCTCTGTCCATTTCACCTTCTCCATTCTTCTCCAGACCCATATTTCAAAAGCCTACAATCTACGTCTATCCTCCTGCTTCAATGACCACATTTCCGCGCCGTATATAGCTACGCTCCATATCAAGGTTATTACGAGTCTTTTCGTAACATCCTTACTCAACGTCCCCGTCATCAACTTCCTCCTCCTTGTGAAAGCCTCTTTGCCTAGCGCAATTCTTCTCCTTACGTCCCTACTACTTTGACCGTGTTGGTCCAAAACACTACCGATATACGTAAACTGTTCTACCTGCTCTAGTTTTTGCCCTCCTATTTTAATGTTAAGCTTAGCCTTTTTCTTTCTAGAAAATCCCATAACCGTTGTTTTATTAATATTGATTCTCATCCCATACCTGTCGCACTGAATTTCCAATTCACTAAGCAATGCTTGCAAGCCCCTTGGCTGACTGACAAACTAAAGCATGGTAATCGTCAAACCTAACTGATTTTACGAATTCCCCGCCCACAATATCTATTGGTATATGTTCATATATTCTGTTTTGGTTTCTAATAATGGCTTCTTTGCGTTGATTGTGACTCATATAAGGTGTTTATGTTTACGTATACTGACATATTCCAATTCTAATGTTTCTTCCAAATCGTCCATGCCTCCACGCCTTTGTGGGAATAAATACG
This sequence comes from Hetaerina americana, assembly GCF_022747635.1. NCBI lineage: Eukaryota > Metazoa > Arthropoda > Insecta > Odonata > Calopterygidae > Hetaerina > Hetaerina americana. The sequence goes on along the minus strand of NW_027286963.1, from coordinate 2,234,602 downwards.
AAAGAGGAGTGTCTCATAAATTGGTCTGTTGCACACTTTTGGGACATATACCGTTTCCGGTCTTTCCGTATGATTTTATACGATCCTTAGCAAGTTTTTAATCTTCTGATGATAACTTCATAAAGTTTTGCCTTTAATATTTGATATTTAAACTTCCGAGAAATGTCAGCTCCTCAGCTTCAAAAGATACCGAACTCAAAAAGTAAAAAAATGAAAGTTCCTACGCGAAATTTCTCAATTAGACCATTTTGAAAAATTCAACTCCAGATGTAATCGTTTAATCACACGCTATAATTTACCTCGAAAAGATAACTTTTAAAAAAATTGGTCTATCCACGTGAGAGTTATAATGTAACTCGATATTTTACGGTTATTTTGATAAAAATTCCGACTAGTCTAAGATATCATCCATCGCAGACGAAATATTTTTAATTCGAAATTTAAAAAAAACATTTCTAATGGTGAAGAATTAAGAGAAACAGTAATATCGGAGAAAAGGTACTCTTTTCTTTCCCTGCCTTCACTTGAAAAAACGGCTTTCCGTATCTCTCACTAATAATAAAAATGAAATATAAATATAAAAGCTTACGACCTATGACAATGATATCTCGCAGTCACCGGAGTACTAAAAGAAGATAAAAAAACATCATATTTATTACTGTGTTAAGGTTATTTGAAGTTAAGTGAAGCAAATGCTATCGCCGACAAGTATCCTTTAAGCCTCGCGAGATGAATACAACATTTTTCCAAGAACAGGTTCCTTTATTAACCATTTCCATGGAAACCATATCCGTCGGTGAAATAACCTTCCATTATTCGAATGCCTTGCGCCCGTTATTCACGCAAACCTCACTACCGCAGAACAGAAATCAAATCATAATTTTAACAGTTCCAGTAAGATAGAAACTTTACTGAAAGCATGGGAAATTTATTACCCACGCTAAATAATTCACACAAACCTTCAGAAACGTCTCCGTAAATTTCAACTAACAGCCCTGTATGTCTCCACGAAGAAACCCGATCCGTATAATGCCACCAGATTGCACAAGAGGAAGGGATCAAAAAGGAATATATATATAATATATAATTATATGTATATATATCATATATATATACACACGTATGAATGAATATATATATATATATACGTGTGAATGAACATATATATATATATATATATATATATATATATATATATATATATATATATATATATATATATATATATATATATATATATATATATGGTAGTCCAGTGGGTAGAGCGTTGGACTGCTGACCGGAGGATCCCGGGTAAGGCACTCTGGGCACCTGCAGCTGCATGTATAATTGTATATATATATGTACATACATATACATACATATGTGTTTTTATATGTAATGAAATCGCACAATACTGAGGAATTAACGGGTGCGGATGAAACGCCGCGTAATTTTTTAAACGAAACTGCTTAAAAAGTTACGATAGGTGGGCGCACTGCCCCACGGTGCGGACAAGATGCAAAACCCTCAAATTACTTTTCTTCCACCGAAACTGGAAAGGAGAGTCCGTGAGAAGTTAGCATCGTGGTGAAGCATACGAAAGCGCCCCCACACGAAAACCTCCACACACCCCCGACAAGCACAGAGGAAACCCTTAGAAGACAGAACCCACACCCCCACCTCCCCAACTCCACGAAGTCTCGGACTTCAAAATTAATGCAATCGCTTCTGGGGAAACTCCAGAACTCCTCGACTCCAGAGTCCGGATGGTATGGGAAGTCTTTTGTTTCCATCCTCAGGGTGTTCAGGATTAACTCCTAGGGATCCGCGAAAAATCGACCGACCGCGTCCAATTTGCATACTTTGCTTTTACTTCCGAATTCTACGGAGAGTCCTCCCGGGGGGGGGGGTTACGTTGACCATTTTGCAGTTAACTGATTTCAATATTCTCTTTAGCAATCTCAGGGCTACGTTGTTCGATTCGGGGCATGGCGGGGGATGGGAGGGAGAAAGAACTTAAAAAAAAAAAAATCCGATTTGGATTAGTTATTTAATTTTTTTAGCTGGTGCACAGATATGAGATCGTCGGTCTAAGTTCACATAATAGCCTAAGAGAGGACTTCCACATAGTTAATAGGCTCACAAAAAGAATTTCATACATAAATACAACACAAAAGAAACGTTTATGAAGATTGAATAAAAGAAAAAGGGACATTTTTTAGGTTATTGTGGTCATGTGAAAGAAAAAAACCAAATTTAGGATACCATAAAGAATAGTTTTTAAAATCAAATTTCCAGCTCCTTATTTGGTGATTTAGTTTCAGATAAAGGTTTTTAGTGATTTAACCCATGAAAATGGTCCAATGATCACCCAGGCATGAATCAATCATTCGAAATTTTCGTTGTTTTTTTCTGAATAAAATAGATTCGAAACCTCAAAATAGCAAAAAAGAAATTCTTTACTTACTGATAGAAAAATGCATTAGCAACAAGCCAATCAACCAATTCTCAACCAAAGAAGGAACAGAACAGTTATCTAGTCTAAATGGATAATTACTGGCACACGAGTGTTTAGTATTATGCATAAACTAGTATTCACCACCATTACTAACATGGGTAGTGCAATGACATTTCCATGACCATTTAATAAGCATACTCTTGACCTTATCTTGAGTTATTATAATGGCAATAGGCTTTGTGTTCTTTTATTCTGGTTATTTCATGCACCGCTATGTATGTGTCTTCGCTATGTTGTACATTAAAGGGAAAAAACGACCATAGTTTCAAAATAAAAAAAAGAATGCAAAAAGACAAATAAGAAAAAATACTCTTTTTTTAAATAGAACTATAATTGATTGGAACCAGCTGCCTGGAGGTATGTTTGAGCCCTTTTCCATCCAATTTTAGAAGTTTTAAGTTTAAATTTAAAGAAGTTACTGGGAAATAAACTTCATTGTAGTTATTAAAATATTGTTTGTATGTGACGTGGAAGTTTGTTTGTATGTGATGTGGAAGCGTCATTTATTGTAAGAATATTTTGTCTCTAATCTGTTTCTCTAGTGCGTGTATGTATGTAATTTTCGTTGTAAGAGTTATCTTTGACCAAACTTGACCGCTGCCACCGGGAAAATCGCCTAATTGCAACTAAATCTAAAAATAATAATGAAATAATGACGAAGAGGATTTCGTAACAACCTTGCTTCTCCTTTCAGTCATACTGAAAACGGGAATAAGTAAAAAAACAACAACATTAAAAAACAACCTATTTCACATTAACTCTCAACGTTCCTTACAAAATGCCTCGATAATATAAAAATTTAACCAAAAAGAATATTGAGATCACCATGTAGATAAAAATTGCAATGCATTTCATGTAAAAGCTTACAGTAAAGTTATCGGCGCAAATGGATTTCCCCGTGGGCCAGGAAAAATATAAAAAGAGAAAACATTATTGTAACAGAAAAAAAATAAATATTGTACTTTGAAAATGTATTAAAATTAAACTGGAAAGCTAAGGGAGGGTGTGGGGGGGAATTTATAATACTCTAGGCTTAACTAGAATTTATTTTCTAACTACACATTCTGATTATAAGTCTCTCAAACGAACTATTTTATAAACCGATTTCGAATACGGTTTAAGGGGGCAAAACGTCACCCTGTATGGAATTTTAAACAGAAGTAATCTATAAATCGTTCTCTCGCATGTCTCCATGACGATCAATGTAATTAGCTAAGTAAATTTCCCAAGCATATAATGAAAGGGAAGGATTGACGGTTTTAACTACATGCGAGCTTAATAGGATTTTCAATGATACGATTATTTATTTAACGGCATTTCGCATTGCATAACGTGCAAAGATGGATATTTGAAATTCGTGAAATGGAAATTTAATCATCTAGGGTATTAAAAAATTATCTCGTGACGGGTGAAAAATTGCTAGTTGCTATGAAACCATAATTATGAAATCAATTCAAGTGTCGAAGAAGATAACAATTGCATTTGTACGCACGGTGGTGATAATGATGAATTAAACATTTAGCCTTCAATTTTTTCTCCTTCAAAAAATTAATATTTTGCGTTTTACACAATTTCGATGATAAACTCTTGTTCGCATTCAGTATATAAGGAAATAAAACAATAATACGACGTACCCGGTGTACATAATTATATATATATATATATATATATATATATATACACACACAATGTTTAATACTTAGCACTAGTGGACACAGACAAAAGAACACAGAAACACACAAAATAGTGAGTCTCTTTTTTGTGTGTTTCTGTGTGTTTTTGTCTGTGTCCACTGGCACTAAGTGTTATACATTATTATTCACGTCCGTGAGACTTTCAAAAAGTGTTATATATATATATATATATATATATATATATATATATATATATATATATATATATATATATATATATATCTATATATATATATATATATATATATATATATCTGACCGGAGGGGCCCGGGTTCGATTCCTGGGCAAGGCACTCTGGGCACCTGCAGCTCCACCCAAACTAAAGTGATTTTTCGGGTACCAGGTCTTCCTGGGAAACCATAACCGGCACAGGGAAAGGAACTGGCCCCCCTACCCTGATGTGTGAATTTCACACGCCGTATAGGGCTTAGTACTGGGTGAACTCTACCATCACCTACCAAACCGCCCGTCGGGTTGATTACTGTATTTATGTTTATGTATATATATATGAATCATTAGGCTACGTATCTTACAGTATATGCTATTTGGTTTCTTTATATAAATAGTTTTTCAATTGTTGGATTGAGATTCTCTTCCACTTATATTCAGAAAATCTTTTGTTTAAACACAATCCACCACTTCCAATTAATATTTGTAATTGTCAATTTGACACGGATAGTTATTACTGGGAGGAGGAGGGCTATACCGAATTTAGTTCTAAATCCCACAGCAGAAAGAATCGTCGAATCGCTTTATTCCCATAACAGCATCACCTCAATGGTTAGTTAAAAGAAAATAGATAATTAGGCGACATCAAAATGCCTAGATACATGTATGCTTCACATAAGATAATGTGTAGTGCTAATCAGTTTCATTCCAGTTTTCTTTTACTTTTTCTTTAAAATTAAGCAATCTTTCTTCCTAGCAATTGGCCTTACCTATGTTTCTGAGATTGCGAAGGCAAAATAATAAAAACAGCTGCAATCTTATAAAAATATATCCCACAGCGTTGGGGATGGGTCACCTCGTATGAGATGGGTATACGGGTACATGTAGTATTACCTCCAGATTAATGTGTTAAAAAGTAGGCTTGGGTTAAAAAATCGCTCCAATTAAGTGCTTTCTCACGTTAAAAAATGACTAATTGGGGACGATAAGTGATTTATAGGAAAATCAAAAAAACTATCGGAAATATATTAGAATTCTAGCATCGAAATTTGAGCATTGTTGCTTCTCCATCGGCCGAGGGGAAGAAATCAACACGGGATATGACGAAACAGGAAACAAAATGAAGCCGAAATGCGCAATTATTCTCGATGTCCTAAATGTTCAACCGTGGGATTCGAATCAACCCGTGAACGAACTAATTCTCCGTACGGGAATAACATAATTACGCAGTCATTGAAATCTAAGTGCAATGCCAATGCATTTACCATTTCGGATTGAAAGTCAGAAAAATCTTAATTAATATGATCACGACGCTCTGCTATCATATGATAAGCCATTGCAAATGATCTCGCCTATCGTGATGCAGTATCATCACGATCTATCTCTCGAGATTACGTGATAGAGGATGGTTTCCGAACACCCTCTGCCAAGCTCCCCCACAGCACCAAGCCGATGTATTCGTAAAGCATGTATTATCACCAATTCATAAGGTAGGGACATCAAAAATGACGACGAGCCTTGCGCGAATTAAAACCCCGTTCCGTGAATTAATGGCTTTTCCCCCCACAATCGAACCTAGAGAAAAATAAATACGAGCCAATTATCATCTTAAAAGGTTCTCTTCGCGACAATAAAAACGTCCCTCGACACTTCGTTAAACTAATTTTTCATACTTGGATCTGTTCCGAGGGTGGGAGAGGTGGTTAGCACCCTGACAACACTGCCTCGCCCTTCATCGCTGTCTGGTCCGCGGTTACGGCTCCTTTTTTTTACGATGTCCCGGATTACAAGGAGGCTGTAAAATCTCGGCGTTTCCCGGGGAAACAAGCGCTGCCCTCCTGTCGAAGGGTAACCTTGCTCCAACTACGTTATCTTTCACCCTAGACCAGAGTTCCTCAAGGGCGAAGATGAATTCGCTCGCTCACGCCAAGTTCAAGGATTCCACATCAATTTCCATCATAATATGTTAAACTTAAAGAACCATAGTAAGTCTGGGCCGACTATATTTAGAAGAAAAACATCTCGAAAATGATCTTCGCCATCGAACAATACATACGCATACATACGATTGCGCTCATGGTCTTGAAGAGAGAGAGAAAACACACCTCATAGCTTTGAAACAAAAGCAACCTAATGACCGCGACACATTAGATACTGCTTTTTATTTTAGCAAGGGAGGTATTGTAGCACAGAATTCAACAGAAAAAATCATTGCTCTTCCTACCCACTCTTTTGTTTTTCATGTAAATTTTAACATGTGAAAGAAACGAATATTTGATTTATCAAAATAATTACTTTTACGAGTCCGTATCACATGGGTCACTCCATTTTTTTACAGCATGCGTAGTGATGGTGACCGGTCTCGCTGGCGGTGGGAAAACTCCCTCTCCTACGAATCGAGGTATCGCGGATTCGATTCCCGCCTGCGATAGTTCACCTCCCGCCCACTTTACGTGATGAGGTATCAGTGACTGTAAAATGTTTGCCCTGTGATTGATTTGTAATGAGGGCTACAAAAAATTAAAACTAAGTACTGAACTCGAAAAATAGATAACAGAAGAACAATTTGAAATAATACGGGAGGATAAGGATTTAGAGAAACATAACACGTAGAGAGACCCATACTAGTAAAGAGATCACGAATAAGAAGAGGATACTCTCGTGGCTTTTGTTGATACTAAAAAAACCCTTCCACAACGTAAGATGGGGTGTAAACTGCTTAAGTAATTGAGGGAGGTCGGGGTGGATTTGAAGGAAATAGGATTGATTTGGAGGGCGTACTATAAGGATGAAAATGCAACGCTTTCCTAGGATAGAACGAAAACGTTCCCAATAAAATGTTGGTAAAAGCTCTTGCGTTTGTCTTTGCGACGTTTTCAACCTATTTAATTGACTAGCCCGCGTAAGTTAAAAAAATACATTTCAGCGAGTTCTTTTAATTAATGAAACCGATATTAAAAAAACCATAAATGTAGCAATCAACCCGAAGGTCGGTTTGGTAGGTGATGGCAGAGTTCACCCAGTACTAAGCCCTATACGGCGTGTGAAATTCACACATCAGGGTATGGGGGCCAGTTCCTTTCCCTGTGCCAGTTATGGTTTCCCAGGAAGACCTGGTACCCGGTCCTGGTCTTAATTTCAATTCTTCGAATTCCTATAACAAAACAGGGTCTTCCCGTGTATGTTTTCATCAAAGTTAAGATGGAAAATCGAAAAGGATTTAAACATGCCCTCTTGGCAACAGGGGGAGACTATCTGTCATCTCAAGAATCAAAGATAATAGCGCAGAAATGTATGTAATTCTCACGAAAAACTGATAACACGTCCGCCATTACAGAGTAGTTGTTTTACTGCTAGCGTAATAGCACCCATTCGTCTTTTTTAAAAGATTTTTATTAATTTAGTGGGAAAACCTAGTGTAATTGGCATGTTTAAAAAAAATTGACTCATCAGAAATATAAATAAATGAAAGGACTAACTTTGTAGTTCCACACGAAAACGATTTATTCACACGACCCGGGTTTCGAAGTAAAACTTCATCATCAGTCCCCGGTTCGTGTGAATAAATCGTTTTCGTGTGGAACTACAAAGTTAGTCCTTTCATTTATTTATAATGAATCGGTTCCATAAAGTTACGCCAGAAACCATTAATCATCAGAAATAGTCGAAAATAAATGTGGGAGCACATTTTAATAATTAATAAGAGATTACAAGAGAGATTAAAAATTGTATATTCTTGTCGCATGTAGTTACATGCTTTGAATGGATTATTAGGTTATTTTTCATCTCTTCGTTTTCATTAATGCATGAAACTAAGGCGTTACGTTACGTTGATGCGCCCAGTCACGATATAACCTCCTTTTTAACGGTTCAGTTGGAAAACTTACGAATGTCTTTCTCATGCAATGATTCGTCGATCGATTATAGAGGGAGCGTGAAAGGTTTCTGACGGTGTCGAAAGGGGTGACCCATTCGACGTCGAAGCGTACTTCCGGTCTTCTGTCTGGGTAGTTTGGCGTCGTCGCACATCTGGGGTTTCCCCTCTTCTCGAGATGAAAAAAACTTTTTAAAAGCAAAAAAAAATTGCCACAAAAATTATAACACTATGCCAATGGTTTTTTGTGAGTCTGCGTTTAGTTACGTGCCAACGGTCAGTGCCGAACGAGGTGGAAAAAAGTACAAAAACCTGTGTGTGTGTGTCGCTCCCTTCGCCACAGTCTTTGCGCGGGTGCCTTGCGCGGTGTAATTCAACCTAAAGTGTGGGAATCTATAGGGAGAGGCTCTTTTAACATGGGTTTTCCCCATTAGCCAACGGTGCTGTGGATACGTGCCTTGCGTGTTTAAAACTCGGAGCTTACTGGTAATTGGGTCTTGTTGAGAATTAATATGATAATACTGGACAGTTCTCACGCGAGAATGTTTTTTTAATTTAATTTTTCTTGTGGATATCCGAATCTATGCATTGAGCATCATAGTTAGACGACAAGTTAAAACTTTTTGACTGTTCCTAGTTATCGTTACGAATAGTCTAACGTCATAGATCTACATACATTTATTTCCTGCTCTGCATTGGTTTTTTTCCAAAAAATTTTCTCTCGTATTTCCTTTTAGTTTACGTCATTTCCTTCCGTTCTCATGCCCGACATTTCTCCCTTCTATCACAGGATCCCACATGCCTTTCTAAATATCATCTCAACCCCACAATTTCCTCCCGAGTTTCACTTGGCAACCTCCTCCTCTTCCCCCTATTTCTTTGGATACTTTTATCCTTTTATTCCCCCTCTCCCTCTGTCAATTTGTTTTCTCCCTCATTCTCCACATCTAAAAATTTCTGGTGAATCTACATCCGCTCAATATCCCGCAAAGGTGTGTGGCGGGGGGTGTTAGCGACACCAGAATTTTAATGCAAATATATTCATGTCGTGGATATGAATACGTACAGCTGAACATGTACATAAGCTCACCTTCTCTTATACACTTGTATTTTTATCCTTATCTTGCAATAATGGGGTATGTTGTAGTAATATTTTTATATGTTACATTATGCATTTTGAAACTAGAGGATTCTTCAAGTGTGTTTTCTGTTGATAATTGTGTCGTGCGCGAAGGAAAAAAAACGAGTCCTTGAATCTGTCATTATTCAACGGATCTATCTGTCTTATTTCATCCCTGTGGTTTAATCTGTCATTTTTGTTTATTTTGTCTGTTCGCGGTCATAGTTATTATTTCCCACGGTGTTACCAGGAAATCCAAATGTTCCTGTACCTCTCCATCAGTGTTGAGTCTCTCCCTGCTCTCTTCAAGTTTCAAGGGACTTCCCAATTGATTCCTCCAACATGCTCTTATACGCCACGCATACGCTTTTCCCGTAGGAATTTCATCCACAAATTTGACGAATTGTTTCTTAAATTTGGAGGATTTTTTTAAATTTAATGTTTTTTTTCATGGAACCCCAAACACTTACCGCTAATTCCAAACGCTGTCGGACCAGAACGAAGGAATACTTCTATACTCTTCCATTATACGAGTATATAGAAAATGCCGTTCCTGAAACACGCCATATTGTTTATTTGGAATCCTATATTTGTTGACGCTGTTGCCATGGACATGTAGCTGGGAGCAATAACAAACAAGTAAAACGAAAGGTTTTATTGATGGAGACACAGCTCTTATCCCATAAATGAAACAGATAAACAGAATTCTTCGTAAGTGTTTTTAAGCTTAATATCATATCCCTATATAGTTTAAATACGAAAGTGTACATAATGCCTTTTCTGAAACGCGCCATCTTGTTTATCTGGAATTTTATAACAGTTACTATTGTTTTCATAAATTGAGATCTTGCAATGAAAATATAGTCTCGTTCGTTACGTCTTATAAAATCTTACTGTCTTTAATTGGTGACTGTAATATTTTTCTATTGTGCGTGCCTCGTGAAATGATTGGTCTTAAATATCAACACCCAAGTATTTGGTGCATCCTGAGTATTTTTTTTTAATTTGGTACCACTGTAATCTCTTTCTATTTCGTCTTTCACTTCTCTTTATTACTATCACAGCATTATTTTATGTTTTTTTTTTAAATTTTCAATCTCTAGTACTAGGACAGTGTGTATTCACGTGGTTTAATGTTTGCGTGAGGCTTGTAAATTACAATTCACGCTCGATTTTCTGTTACTCTATTTAGAAATACCCGTCCGCGAGCCCGGATCATCCCAAGCGTTTCGACGTCATTTCCGCTCGGTCCCATTCGACCGTCAGTAGGGTGAATATTACTTGCCGGCTCCTACCTGGAGGAAGGGGAACGTTGTTCATCTTTCCCTCAAGTCCACCTACCCCGCTCACAATCTCCTCTTCCCGCCACCCTCTCCCCCACCCACCCCCCACCCTCCAACCCCCATCCCGGTCTATTTTTTTCCCTCGGGTCAAATCACCTTTCCGCGTGGTTTGCTTGATCCGGAATTGATGAGCGAGAGGGCTCTGCTCGCTTGCAAACTAAGTCTCTGAGGGTTTGGGGATGGGGTAAAGGGGGGTAGGGATGACGACTTTGCCACCTCGTGTGAGTAGGGCCTTAGAAAACTACCCTCATTCGGTTCACGGTTCTCTGGGTGCTATCATATTTTTTTTCACCCCAGGACTCAAAATTTTTTAATTAAATCCGAAAAAGAAATGGAGGAAATGTTCGTTTTTAAAAGTGTTCCGCTAACGTGTAACCAAGGAAAGCTCTTTTATCTTGCGTTTTGAGTTTTTTTCGTACGTGTCCAAGTGGCTGTGGTTGGTGACGAATCCTTTTTTTGGAAAACGTTTCTCAAAATCATTAGAATTGCATCGCGCCCATTTTAATTTTTTTATTTGTAAACTTCGTCATGGTAATGTTAAAATTGTTTTCTTTTTAAAAATTGGTTGAATGGACGGAGAGGAAAACAAACGAGGAAGTGCTATGGAAGAGGAGGAGAGAGGGGATTGTTGGGAGAAATCCAAATGAGGCGGGAAAGATGGATGCGGAGCGTGATAATGAATTTCCACAAAGTTAAACCTAAAAACATGGAATGTAGTAGAGCGTTTTGATTTAAAGTTGGATGTTTTTGAAGACTGTGATGGAGAGTTAGGCTAGCGACAAAGTGGTGGGAATAGGATAGGCCTGTTGGATGGAATGGGGGCAGAAATTATATCTGAAATTGAAGAAAGGTTGACTGAAGTGTCGGGTGTTTGTTATTGTCAGGTTAGTCTGCGTAAAGAAGTGCATCACTGTCTTGTCCGTATCCAACCAATACATACCTTAAACGGTGGACTACTATTAATAATAATAATTTAGCCAAAATAAGGAATCTTGAAGGAGTAAACGCTAATTTGAGACGTCAGGTTGCGCTTTGTTTGACGAAGCTGAAATAGTGTAGTGATAATCAGTCCATTTGTCAAATCAAAACCTAAATTAATAAGCAGAGAACCAGTAAGTAATGTAAAAATTTTAAATTGATGTGTTAACCAGCCGGGAAATGAAACTGGTTATGTGGATGGCTTTTTCCGAGTTATTTCAATTCAATCCACTCTTCCATGGCAAATGTAATACGTTTGTTATAAAGTGTTTTGTTGGCAATGGAAAATAAACAGCGGAACTGTAATTACGTTGGTGATAAACCTCTCGGCATGACAAAGTATGGTCGAAAACGTGGGGGATACCATTTTCGACCTAGTAGTACAGTGCTTTTATTGCTGGCTTCATTCTGAAGTCATCAGTTCGAAATGTTATTCTAAGCGATTGTGGACAATCGAAAATCTGGCAAGGTTTGGAAAGTTAACAATTCAACAATGTTAACAGCGTTGATTACAGTTAGGCCGACAATGGCGTCGCGCGCAATGATAATCGTACCTTGCGATCTAGAGCTCAAGTAGATCATCTAGTATTGTTGTCGTAAATGTTGATACTGTCACGTCTAATCATTTAACCCTAAAACGGTAACGCTATTTTTTTCACCCTATTCTGGTAAAGTGGGGTGACAATTTTCAAAAAAAATTTATCTCACACCCGTTGTGACTATGAGAGTCCTATGGGGTGGCTCATTTTTTTTGTTTTTTAATGTAGAATCACGTGGCACAGTTAATGATGTGAGTTATGGTAAAGGTCCCGAGTCGCAAACGTAAGCCGTTTTCGTTTGGCGCGAGATTTTAACTCGTTCTGGGATGTTTTTCACCCCCGTTACCGTACGAGGGTTAAGCTCGTGAATTCCGTTGCTATTTTACCTTTTGCATGCGTAAATTCGTAGGAAATTGTCTCGAAAAACTTTGACCGCCTTTCGGTGAAAGGATAATTTTTTTTCTCCTTGCACACGAATGCTTGGATTTTATCGAAAGTTTTGCCCCACATAATATTCATCCGCGAAATTTCGCCAATTTTTCAAAACCCTCGGGCCTCAAAATGTGCTGGTGAGTGTCCGGTCAACTGCTTCTAGTCGGCTCGACGGGGTCAATTTATCCGTTGCACCGAAGGCAGTCACTCCCTCGTCACCCTCGACACTTAGGTGGCCGCTGTGGTGGAGCCCAGATTAGATCCCTGGGCTCTCTCTCTCTCTCTTCGTATTATACTGTATTGATTCTCGGCTTGGCTGTCGAATGGAATAAACCATCGGCGTCACGTCGCTCCCTTCGACGTGAAGCTGCCTCCGTCGTCCAGCCTTCACGATAGAGTCGCTGTTTATCGAAGCACGAGCTCCTGATACGAAGGACCGCTTAATAATTTGGACATCTTCCCTCTCTCCACTCTTCTCTTCAAACCCTACCCAACGGAGGCGATCCTTTACAACCCCAACTCTCCCATCCCTTCCTCAAGCTTTCCAGTTCCTATATCCGGAGGCGTCCTTTTGTGTGAGATAGTGCTAAAACCCTGCGTTTGGCGGTAACAGGGTTCGCCTCCCTAATTGTATGCGGTGCGATTCGCGTCGAAAACACTTGCGGGGGTAATGTTTGTCCATCGCTCTGGCTCCGCTGAGGCAAAGCCGAAGGATTGGAAAGCTTTCGGAGGAAATCCGTCGGATTTCACCACTAGGAAAAGACTACTTGTTCTGGGTATTCTGTAGGAATGAGGTCAGGAGACACATTTGAGTCACTAAGGACGTGAGCAAGAATAAACTAAGGATCTTTTGAGAATTGTACCCTAGTCTGCCCGTGACAACAAGGGAATATCATTGGACATGCCTTTACGAGGATACGGTGAAAAGTTCTTGGTCTGTACATGAAAGACTGCGATTTTCAATGAAAACATTTTATTTTTCTACGTACTCTCCCTTTACTTCAAAACACTTGGTCCAGCCTTTCTCCAACAAAAGTATTCCTTTCCAAAATTGAAGTCTGTAAAGCTGTGAAAATCAGCATCTACGAGCCTCTCAACTTCTTCATTGTACTCAAAGTACTTCCCAGAAATATATTTCTTCAAGTTTGGGAACAGATGGAAGTCTTAGGATGCTAAATCAGGAGATTAGGCAACATAGGTAAACAAATATGTTCGGTGTGGTCGTGGTTTTTGGTCGTCCTTCACGTGGTTCATCTTCGAGGGATGTGCGACCACGTTAAAATTTATCCGCCCAATTCTGAAACGGTTGATATTTAAAGAGGACAATCCCCGTACACTATTGTCAACTTTGGATGAATTTCCTTGGAGGTTAACCTATATAAAAGAAAGAATTTTATGACCTTAAGAAATTCAATTTTTTTCCATTTTTAACGAAAAAAACGAAAGACATCTACTGCAGTAATACGTGTAAATAAAACTACTTGGGAGAACAAGTTGAAACTAGTCTTACTGGCTAAGGACACGTGAACCTAGGAAGGAATCATAAATTTTCGATGATTGGAACGCCATCTCTGTGTTAGACCGATAACGTTTCACCTTACCCTCGTAAATTAGTGGAGAGAAAGATCATAAATATGTTCAGATAAAATCCACTGGATTTGTTGAAAATTGCCACGAGGGAAAAGAGTAAGCGTGAACAAATGTATTTTGATGGGATGAGGATTGGGAAAACTTGAGTCACGAAGAGATTAGGCAAGACTTAAGAAATTTTTAAACTGATGGCAGCGAGTTAATTATAATGGGCCAACATTACATCAGCAGATTGGACCACCAAGATTAAATAAAGGGAGAAGCAGAGACACTACAGCTCCCGGCATATTAAAGTGCTACTCATTCATCTCTCGCACTATGCATAGTTATAAAAACTATCAGATGTAAGATTAAATGATCAATCCACAAAGAAAAACTTTTTAAACCTTATTCGAACACACCTTTATTTTATTTTTATTTATTTTAGTACTCTGCAAGCCACCGTTAGGGTGTGTGGCAGGGGGTGAATACACTCCAGACTAATTTTGACCCGAATATGACCCTACCGCGGTTGGGCAATGTTATTCTGTTCAATTATCGTTCGTGGGAAAAATGACATCTTAAATGTATCTGTTCTACACTAAATATTGCAATTTCATTGGCATGATGTCTCCTACCGTAGTACGATGGGGGTAATGATGCATTTTCAACATCACTGCTAAAGAGACGTCCTTCCAATTTATGCAAGAGCTTCAATCTGTAATTTACCCTTCGCTCCATTGAATGATTCCCAGCCTAGCTGATCTAATATTTTGGATACGCTACTAAGTTTATCATAGAAACGTTTTACAAATCTAGCTCCTCTACGCTGCATGTGATCCAATTCAGTAATTAATCCATCTTCGTGAGAATCCCTTATACTTGCAGCATATTCTAAATAAGACCTAACCAGCGAAAGATAACATTTCTCTTTGACCTTTTCGTCACATTTACCCCGCACTATTCTAATAAATCGTAAATTTTTGTTAGATTTTCCACATATTCCCCGTATGTGTTCTCCCCCAGGAGAGGTCGTGAGTGAGAGTAACGCCTAGGTATTTCATTGAGTCTACACATTCCATTTTGGGCACTTTCCATTTACATGCACGATGCACGTAGATAGGCATGCATTTGTGCGAATATACGTGCGTTTTTATATACTATGTTCTAGTATCTACTCATATTTTTGCATTAGATATTAATTTTTGCACAAAAATCTGGTGTGTTAATACCCACTGCCACACACCCCCTTACGGCGGTTTTGAGTTGTGTTTTGCAGCTGACGATGTAGACTATGTTGTTTGGGTGGTTTGGTTTTGTTCGGCGTCAAATCATCGAAATTTTGCCACCATTGAAAATGGCATAACTTTGATTGAATAAGGTTCCTTTGTAGATGTTCCATAAAATATTCTTCGATATTTTACGACCTGGATTTCGTAGTTTGACGAAATGATCGGACAAATGTGCCCTGCAAGCATGCAGTTACATGACATGTGTTGGATAAGTT
Source organism: Hetaerina americana (assembly GCF_022747635.1). Classification (NCBI taxonomy): domain Eukaryota; kingdom Metazoa; phylum Arthropoda; class Insecta; order Odonata; family Calopterygidae; genus Hetaerina; species Hetaerina americana. The sequence goes on along the minus strand of NW_027286963.1, from coordinate 2,218,877 downwards.
GGGGAAATATTGTTTACGACAGTGCACTCTGTGAAACGGACCGACGGAGCTTCTACGTTTGTTGAGGCTTTTCGCTGGGAAGGGATCGCCGCCAATGAGAGCTCGAAATCGGGCTTTTAACGTTTCCGGCCGCGGGCTGTAATCCTTCTTTGTTTTCTGGCGTTCTCTCGGCTTAGCGATCGATTGTTTTGCAGTACGTGGCATGTTTATTACTAGGGCTTTAAGGGTTTTTTTTTACAAGCCGTAGTTATGACTCGTATACGATAGGAATTCAGAAAGAAAAAAAATCGGAATTTCCGCCTCAGACTAATATTTGGCATAAAAAAATACGTAAAGTAACAAAGGCTTAGTCCGAATTGGATGTACTGTTATGGACATTTTTGAGATTGAAATAAAATAAGATTTTAAAAAACATTTCCTTACTTAGATGGCAGCACATGTTTGACCAAGGTTTTAATGTTTCAATTTATTCACTCTGAGCGAAAATTAAACAATCGAGCATTCTTTCTTTAGCTATTCAATTTTTTACAATCGTATGTGAATATAATGATTGATGAGGACAGCTGAGCAGATGCTTCGTTCAATGTATACACAGCTGCTGAAAAATTCTATGGTCTTGGATTATTTCTTAAAAAAGTTAACTTCTAGTTAACTTTTTAAGTTTGAAGTTTACTCTTGAAGTTAAAATTAAACTTTAAAAATTGACTTTTATTTAACTTTTGAAGTTAAAAAAGTAATCTTTGAGTTAACTTTTTAAGTTAAAAGTTGTCTTTAAGTTAACCTTTGAAGTTAAAAGTTATCGTTAAGTTAACTTTTCAAGTTGTAAGTTAACTTAAGTTAACTTTTGATGTTAAAAGTTAACTTAAAGTTAACTTATTGCAAACTATCCACCTATTAAAGGTAGGGTTTCGGCGATTCGTCACGTCTATTATTTTTTGGAGCATCTCGAGTACTTCCTCTTGTTTTCCCAGCATTGTTTTATGATTCAGTTCTTAATAATTTCCACCTTCCTTCAAATACAATATAAAGATCAAAAAGACATTATCATCTTCCTTCCTTTACTCCACTCGTCCAAACGTTCTACCTACTACCATGGCCTTATCAATGTCAAAATACCTCTCAAATATTTCCTTTTTTTTTACCTCCTTCGGATTTCTCCCTACAACTTTCATTCTTATAAAACCATATATCCTCGTTTGCCTTCCTCCCAATCCAATCTATTTTCCCCATTTCTCTCCATACCCACATCTTAAACGCATCGGACGTTCATCCCCCAAGCTCTCAAAGCCTGGATTTCGGCTCCCCTCGCTACATATTAAAGTCTTTGCTATTCATTTTCTTTCATTTTACTGGTCTTATATATATATAAGTATATATATATATATATATATATATATATATATACATGCATATATATACATGCATATATATATATATATATATGCTATAGATATATATATATATATCTATAGCATATATAGATATATATATATCTATATAGATAGCATATATAGATATATATATATAGATATAGATATATATATATATATATATATATATATATATATATATGATAAATTCCCTTCTTCATGCAGAGGCTTCTTTCGCCCACAAAGCTATTATTTTCTCAATAACCAAACTGCAATTATTACATACTCGTATATTAGCGTCAGAAATACATGACGCATTAGCTAATATATTGAATTTAAACTAGTAATAATTTTAGATTATAGATATTATTCAAGCATACCTGACTTAAAAGACATTTTTATGACTTGAGAATCAGACACACCATCTTAAACCTTTCAAAAGAACACGTCCACGATCTAGGTTGAGATTCACTCACGGAGCGAAGGTCAAACTGTAGATTAAACCTATTTTGTTGTAAATTTGAAGGATGTATCTTTAGGAATGATGTTGAAATTGTATTATTACCCCTATCGTACTACGGTAGGAGAGATAATGTCAATCAATACTAATAGAGAGATTAAGTGTAGAACAGATACATTTAAGATGTCATTTTTCCCACGAACGATATGGGGTAAGAATGAAATAACGTTTGTCCAACCGCATAGGAGGGATTAGTGTTCTGAGTCAATCGTCATCAGGTGTGTAATCACCCCCTGCCACACGCTCTGAATTCATTTTTTCACTTGCGTCCGTCGAGGTTCCGTTCCATCATTTCCACGAAAAACGTGATTCTTGAATATTCACGTTTTGCCTAATGTATCGAGACTGGCGACAATATGGGTAAAATTTTCGGTACTTCCGATTGCTTACTTGTCGACAATATTCAACGTGAAACTATTATTCACGATTCAAATAACTTATTATTTATTTGATTTCCTTCGAATCGCGAAAGCGTGGATGAGAATCGTGACCTGTCAGCACTTGGAATCAGCATTGACATCAATATACGTAATATTTAATCCTGTCTGATTCGTTTAAATTTAAGACCCGTGTCCCATTTCATCGTACGACCTGACAGCTGCAGGTTTGTTTACGATAACGGTGTTCAACCTGAAAGTTGAAATATAAAACACAAAATTTGGATAAGTTATAAACCTGAAAATACCAAAAAAAATCTGTTTTCCGTCATAGTTTCCATTCGGTAGTGATAAAAAAAAATGCTAGCCTCTTCTAGAGCTTCATATGGATATGACTTAATGCATGAATTTTTATTTTCGACCCTGCTCTAACATCGATACCATCGATACTTGGAGCAAAGTTTCTCTCGAAGGTCATAGCATAGCTGTAATAATTCATTCAGTAGCCTAGAATGCGTGGCTGTTTACCTGGTTAGGGAATGAAAATATGAATTCATTGCACGTAAACTTGAGGGCATTCCCATGGGGTTGAAGTCTTGCTACACTAGAGAGCGGGAATACGTGACGAAAACATCGAAGAATTGCGTGCCCTCGGCGGTAGTCGAACCCGTGAGACGGGATGTCAAATAGCGAATCTACTGCCCGGTACGGATCGCTACATTTATGATCTCATGTCATGCTCTTCGAGTGCTGAGAATTTGAAGGTTCATCGCAATAACTTATGTCTTAAAAAAATATGTAGTTCCTTTACTGAATTATTGTATTTTTCTAGGGTCAAATTGTTGATTAAAAGTTTGGCCTGTGTCCTCGTTTTTTTCTGTAGTTTTTTGTTGATTCTCTCGATGATAAAAATACTATAAGAACAGGAGATATGCATGGAAATCTGTGTGCTATTCGTAAAATCAGTTAGGTCTGCTGATGACCAAGCTTTAGTTTGTCAGTCAGTCAATGGGTTGCAAGCATTGCTGAGTGAATTGGAAATTCATTGCGAAAGATATGGGATATGAATAAATGTAAATAAAACAAAGGTTATGCGGTTTTCCAGAAAGACAAAAGGCTAACCTTAACATTGAAATAAGAGGGCAAATACTAGAACAGATGGAACAGTTTTCGTATCTCGGAAGTGCTTTAGACCAACATGGTTAAAGTAGTAGGGACTTAGGGATAAGCATTGCCTTGGGCAAAGAGGGAGTTAAATACAAGGACGTTGAGTAAGGATATTAAGAAATTACCCTTCCAAACTTTGATATTGAGCGTAGTTATGTACGGCGCGGAAACATGATGATAGACGACCATGGCAATGCCATCCCAGCCACACGTCCTTCATCGTTACCAACCCCGGTGGTTCCCCAGCTCCCTTAAAGTCCCGACTTGGCCCCGTGCGGCTTTCTTTTCCCCGAGTGAAGAAAGAACTGCAGGGAAAGCGTCGAGAGACCGTGGTAAACATCCAAAAGCATATTCCTGAGTTCCTGAGAGACATTCCCGTCGAGGAGTATCAGGGTGGTGCCTTCCAGGCATGGCAGACACGTCTCCGCAAGTGTGTTGATGCAGGGGGAGAGTATTTTGAAGAATTTTAAGCATTTGTACAAATACGATCAATAAATGTAATTTTACCAGAGTAATGAATAAAATAATGCGATTACTTCTATAATGGACCATGTATACGTATACCACTCAGAATGATGTCAGGGGCGGAAGTCATTGACGGGCAATGGAAACTGTTTTACTAATTTTCTCATTTTAATAATTTTTCTTTATACTGATGGTTAAATTTAACCTCCGTTTATATTCTTAAATCGGTTTTATAATCGTTTGTTTTAACCCTAACTCATCGTTAAAAAATATTCTTAAAGAATGATGTAAAATGGTTGGCATGTTAACTAGAGAAGGATATCTTTCGGAATTGTTGTTTATAAAATTTGTCAATAACCTCCACATTATACTATATTTTCAGGTTTAATTTTGGGAAAAAGATAATTATTTAATCACTAGACCCAGTAAAGAAGCCTTAGCGATGAAACTGATAGTTCGTTAATAAAATTGTTTTGAAAATTAATGAAGTTTTGGTGCTTTTATTACCTTATCGTTCAGTAAACCACTTTGTTAAATAAATATTGGGTTTAACTAGATTATTAAAAGCCAAATCTGAGTTAGGGGTGGATCATTCCTTATTAGGTTTATATTAATATTAAATGTTACATTTTCTGTTGATTAACCTTCTCCCTAAAATGACATCATTTCTCACTCGAAACGCTCTCTCAGTAAATTTTAATTTTTCTGTCCTTCAAACTTGAAGAAATCTGTTGGATAGAAAAAGTCTGCGCATCAAAATGTTACGACAGTGTATGTAGTTTTAAGTTAACCGTCGTCGTCCTTGGGAGTGTCTCTCAATCATGTTTACTCAATGCGACATGTGTTGAGATGGAACTTAAAACGATGAAGTCCACTTTTCATTCGGTTGACCCTAGGTGACCCTTAGGGACCCCTTTAAAAAAATAAAATAAAACAGTCATCCCATCTCCTCACAATCGTCAGCTCTGATTTGTGTTGGGTCCTCTTTCATCCGAAAAATTTTGTGGTCGCAAAGTTGGCCAGCATACGTATTCCTTCCCGTGTTTACTGAACCCTGTTGGCAGACGTCGCATTTGAATATAGGACCCTTTTCGAGAGGCATTAGCGTAAACCACAAGGACGGAGGATGACGATGTGCTATTTGTGTCGATCGATGTTGAGATTCTTTATAGTTTTTTTAAAAAAGCCAAGATTTCATAAAATATTTCCTGAAATAATTTCGAGGCTCCAACAGTAATCATACATGTCCCATTATAAAAGTAATGCTCATGATTTTATTGTGACGCGACTATCCATGGCAGTGCGGTAAAGCCTCTTGGGGAAAGTGGGTTTGCCCTTCCAACGTAGCCGGTCGCCAGTTTGCTCCGAGATTATATTGCGCGTTGCTCTTAATCTTGTTTCTAATTCTTGATGTCAATACTCATATAGTATGAGCCACCCCCACCGGCACCTGCCACGCCCCCCAGCGGTGCCTTGCAGGGTACTAAAATATCACATGTCCTGAAGGGCAGGATCCTGAGTAAAATGAAAAATTTTCAAATGAAATCAAAATGAACAAATATTTCAATCCTTAATTCTATGTTTATTTATTTTAGTACCCTACTAGCCGTCGATGGGGTGTGTGGCAGGGGGTGAATAAGTACACACCAGACTAATTTTGACTCGAATATGACCCCTACTGCGGTCGGACAATGTTATTCTGATCCCTTATCATTCGTGGAAAAAAATGATATCTTAAATATATCTGTTATACAATTGATCTCTCTGTTTACTTTGTGATTAATAGCTTTGCTAACTTTGCCACTCCTATTTCTACGTTTCATTGCTTATTCCAATTTATTCAAGCACCTCCGTTGTTACCCGCGGTTTATTTGCTCTTTCGCCTTCTGCTAAGCTGTAGTTTTTATTGGGAAAAATGTCGGAGAAGCCCACTCACTATATTCTTAGAAATTGGGACTTAGGGCAGGGTAGAAATAGGCGTCTTATTTCTCGTACTACTATTGAGATAGTATGAAATGTGTCTTACACATTACATGCCCGGTGATTCTCTCAAAATATAAAAAATGTCGAATGCTTATCAAAGAGCACGGAGGGGGTTATATACTTTTTGGTTGAAGTGAAAAAAATTAGCACTCATAAGCTAGGGAAGCACGACGATCGTCAAGAGAGGGTATATTTTTTTTACTTCCTCTGTAGGTGAAGGCCAGCAGTTGAGTTAGGCGAAGGCCTTCCGAAAGCCATATTTGACATGGGTCAGAAAAAAAAGATTGTAATAATATCAGAGTATTGAGAGGGGTCTTTCGACACCAAAAACATGAGGAAAGCGAAAGGCGGGAAGGTGTAGGTCACGGTCAGAGTTATTCTCGTCCATTTGACGATGGCAAGGAAGAAGGGAACAGAATGATGATCGAGAGTATGTCAGGGATCAGGGTCCCATTTTTCGAGCTGGTAGGGGACAAGGGGATACGCTCGTTTTTTGTTGGGGGGGGGGGTGGTTGAAACACAATGAGGATCGGTGTCATAGGTCATGGCCAGAGTTATTCCTGGCCATTTTGACGACGTCAGGAGGCGAAAATAATAAAAAGAGGAACGTCGCTGAGGATATTTCTTCTCCTCCTCCCTTTCCGGACGTGACCCCTGCCAACTTGTTTTCTCGGTACTGGGCGATTTCCGCGAAATCCACTCTGAAATTGGCGGTAATTACTGCGTGTTTCCCCGGGAAACCAAAACGACCGAGCGGATGCATGGCTCTAGGAAACGTTTTTCATTCATATTTCCTTAACCGGGAAACGTTCGTGTCCTTGCTCCGTTTGGTACGAATCGAAATGAGTGCCGTCTGAAGTACGGTTTTGGTTCAGAGACGCGTAAGATCATATTTTAAGAGAACACTGTAGTGAAGAAATAATAACACCTTTCGAATAGATATTGATTTAATCCACGAGCGGTTTCGATGTTCTGCCTCATCTTCAGTCCACCTGGAGATGGTGTAGAACATCAAAACAAGTCTTGGATTAACTCAATATCTATGCAGTTCAAAGGTTTTATCATTTGGCAATTATCACGAGAATAAGTCAATAAATAACTCGAAAAATTGGATAGATGAAATAATATCCAAAGTAACTTCCCGAAATTCATTTCACTTTTCTAAATATTCACCCTGACACTTATCCGCGTCTCTTAACAAGTCCTTGATAGGCGTAAGAAATGAAGTCTTATGTTTGCTGTCGTATCCGAAGCGTAACCTCCTCAGAATTATAATTGTTAAAACGTTTCCATCCAAGTGTTTTTTGTTTAAGGCCCCGAGTAGATGAAAATCACTGGGGGCTAAGTCGGGACTATACGTTGGATGTTCTAAATTCTCCTGTTAAATGCTCGTAACAGTTACTGCGTTTGCCTTGCGACTAACTCTCGTGTGTTCGAATTCCACCTTATCACGCCTGAAACTGTACAATAACGGACAGAGCGATGAATATATATATATATGTATATATATATATATATATATATATATATATATATATATATATATATATATATATATATATATATATGTATGTATGTATGTGTGTGTATATATATATACATATATACATACACACAGTGTATATATACACATTTACGTATGTATATATAAATCTTCGAAAACGAATGCTCTTCAGCGACAAAACAAATATAAAAAACTTGGATTAAAAAATTTTAACTCAGAAACAAAGAGAGAGGGCCCTCACATTGTACGCTTAGACGGCACGGCCGTCATCATCCGGCAAGATGACGACGGCCGTGCTGGATGATGTATGTACGAGGTCTGTTCAAAAAGTATCGCGAATTTTGAATTTCCACGGCTATGTATATTTGATTTTCAATTTTTTTGTGGCGTTATGTTGGTACGTATGTCTCTCACTTATGCCGAAAGGTTCGGCCATTTCCAATGTTCAGCTATTGTTGACAGCTGTTTTGCTTGGACGTGTTTTGGCTTGTCTTCGATTTTTGCCTGTTCCAAGAAATGGATCAAAGAATCTCTATCAAATTTTGTGTGAAAAACGAAATCAAGTGCGCGGACACATACCGAATTTGACGAGATAAAGACTGCATCGATTGAGGAGGAGAACAAGATCACAAAAAAATGATCGCAGTTGGTTTTGTGCGAGCACCCCCGTCTCTCCCCCGCCCCTATCCGCACCATGCAACCGCCCACGCTGTAAATGCTGTCATCTTTTTAGACCCTCCCCCTCACTCAGTACCAACTCCCAACCGCTCGCCACCTGTACCTCAAAAAATATTATACAAGTATATCGCCTCTCCTGTAACTTCTGCCTTCTACGTGGGCGAATGCACGACCGCACTCTCCCTCCGCATGAATAACCACCGATATTCCACCAAATCTCCCACCTTTCTTAATTATCCCATCCCTACTCACACTGTTTCCCACAATCAATCTTTTGACGACTGCTTCTCTGTTTGGGTGATTGAAATCCTTCCCAAATCTGCTAGTATAATAAAGGCGAGAACCCGCGAGATGGCGCATATCTGGGTGACCCAATCATTTAAACCCCCCGGGCTGAACCAAGTCCACTGAATGCATCATATGGCTGCCTACATATCCCTACCCACCCCCTTGTTCATTTCCTATTGGTCCCTTACCTCCCCTTCCCCCACCTCTCCCCCGCACATGTCCTCTCCGCTCTCCCCCGAGAACGCCATTCTGAAGACGACAGCCGAGCTGTCGAAACGTCAAATAACAAATTGTGAGTGTCCTTTCTTTGTGTCTCTATATTCTATAAATCTACATCCGTGTTTATATATATATATATATATATATATATATATATATATATATATATATATATATATATATATATATATATATATATAGATGATTTCGTCGCCGTAACACGGAAGTGCCGAATATTAAATT
>NW_027286963.1:2097563-2205063 GCF_022747635.1 Hetaerina americana | reverse complement strand
CGTCTTTCTTGAAAACATGCCTTTTTTTTCCTTACTCGCCTCCTCACCCTCCGCACCTCACCTCATCTTTTTCAGAGAGCTGAGGCATTTCTAGCCTTACACTGTCAACAGAAACCTTTGCAGCGAGGAAAGCTCTACTCCTCAGCTAACAAGGTTGACTCAAAGTAATTTAGCACTCCTCATTAAGGGCAATTTCTAAGGGAAAGCTTCTGTGGTTCTGCGGGTTAGGGTTTCGCTATTTTGGGCTAATGGAGAAAGGAAAATTAATTTATGATAGCGTAAAATGGGAAAGCGGGAAGAGCCTGTGGTTCCACCCAACAGGAGAGACCTAATGAAAGCTGTAAATTTGGGAAGTGGGATACGTATCTTTCGGTTGTGGGAAAATATATATTTTATTAATCCGAGTGATATGTATTTACTTCGAAATTCGACTGCGGATATCATCGGACCGTCTTAGAAATAAGAATTTCAGATTTCTTTAGGCGCAGAGAAAAGCATTGAAAAAAAAATTTCGAAAGCTGAATTATAATTGATTAAGATCTGTTTGGTATGTTTTTGGGAGGGCTTTTGGCCGTATTAGGTGCTAAATATCTTCTTATATAATGGTACATTATAATAATTCACTTAATAATAATAAAATCAATAATAATTTTGCACCAAAAGGGTTGGAGGCATGAGTGAAATTGTGTCGGTAGCTCCTCGAATTAGTTAAATTGGCGGATAATAAATTAGTTGTAGTTTGCCAACTATCCAAAGGTTTACAATTCTTACTGTATGCCTTAAAGAATCACTGCCTTAGCTTTAGGATGAGAATTAATTATAAGAAAACGAAGGTGGTTGTATTGGCAAGAAATAGGAAAGCCAAGACAAACACTAAAGTTGGAAGACCTATACCAAAACAGGTAGATGAACATTTGACCCTATTCGGTGTTTTGGACCAGGATGGGCATTGAAAGAAGAATTGTGTCTATTGAAGATTTGTTTTACGAAGAGTGGGCTAGAGTTGACGATAGGCACATTCAATGAAAGTAAAAAATTAAGAGTAAAGAAGATAGTTAGATAGATGTCTTTATTTGGGCGAAATTGAGACCTGATGGTCCCTTCTTTCATTTAACCCATCGTCGTGTACATATTATATTAGGCATTAAACTTAAAGTTACATTCATACGTACACTTAAATACGTATAGTCAGACATGTATTCATTTAGCACAGATTTGCAAATCAAAAAGGAAAAATTATATATGTATTCTATATACATCCCCATATAAATTAAGGATACACCTACACTTGCTCAAAGTAAATGAAAGTGAATAAAGAGAACAATAAAATAAGGAAAGTCTAAGCAAAGAATGAGGTTTGTGGGAAAAGCTAGGGAGAGCTTTTGAGAAGAGACTAGTGAAAACTTGAATATGTAGAATTGAACTCTATCACTCGGATACTTGGTCGTTAAGGCGAATGGACATGTGTATAGGTTGATGTGAAGAAGACTGAGGAAACACACTACAGTTTCAGGTTTAACGTAGTGGAATTCCTTCACTATGAGGATAAAAAAGAAACTTTACACTTCCACAATAGAGATTTAATACTTCACACGACCATGGATTCGATGCTGCGCATCATCACCTGACTTGATGATGATGTTCAGCATCGAACCCATGGTCGTGTGAAGTATCAAATCTCTATTGTGGAAGTGTAAAGTTTCTTTTTTTACCCCCAGACTGAGGATAATAAAATGAACGGGAAGGGAAACAAACGAAGGTGCGTTTTGGAGTGGTGGTTGAGGAGGAATAGAGTGGGTTGTTGAGAGAAACTAGAAAAAGGCAGGATAAGTGGACTCGGGAGATACTAGGAAGATGTGAGATGCTGAAAGTGTAAATAGATGGGAGAGCGCTGGGAAAACGAGGTGAAGGGAGGAAAATAATAGGGATTTATAATGGTAGAAAGTATGCAGAGCTAAAGAATAAATTATCGGAGCATGCAGAATGGGGTTTTAGGGATTTCTTTTGTCATGCCAGTTTGGAACTTCGTGTATATATGTGTGTGTATGTATATATATATATATATATATATATATATATATATACACACACACATATATACATATATATATATACATGTATATATACATATATATATATATACACACGTACATATATATACATATATATATATATATATAATGCCACGGTCAATCGAGACTTAAACCCTGAGCTGGTAGACTCCTGCTTATTAATAACATGAGTAAGATTTCATTGAGACCATCCTACGAATATCCTTACCCCGTCTTAGTAGTAATAGTAGTTTCTATGGGAGGCGACCGACAGCTGAGGTAATTTGCGCCATTAGAGATGGTTGGGAATGGTGGAGAGAAAGCCGGCGTCGGCATTAGCATACTTTTGTCGAAAGGCGCCAAGGGATCCGCAGTTTTACGTCCCATCTGACGGACGTCGTACAGTCTTAGAAGAAGCAAAGCAGCTCAAGTAGGGATCGGGGTACAACTGAAAAATATTTGTTGTTTCCAAGATTTGAACCCGGGCCCTCTCGGTGGGAAGCCTGTACGTTAGCCGCCGCACCATCCCGATCCCCGCGACGTCTTAGATTCAGCCATATTATCAGTTTTATTAAGACGCCCATTATCTTAAGTAACATAAGTATTCCGAAAGGTTATTTATAATAGATAATATGTTTGTCAGATCTTTAATGAAGACGTTTTTGGACCTGAAAGGTGCTGCTATTATTTTCTGTCTTATTGGCCTTTTTTTAGCTCCAGCGAAGGTTTGCAGCATTTGTGTTGGTCAAGAATTAGTTCCTACGTGACCCTAGGCTTGCTATATGAACACTTTGAGAAAATTCGAAGACTTCAACATGTATTTTTGGCATCGATTTTGAATTCCCAGGTAGTCTTCTAGTCCCATGGTACAGAATATGTTGTGTGGGTTGCGTCTGGAAAGGATGTTAATTCAAAAGTCAGATCCACTTAAGCAAATGAAAAGGAGGCCAAAAAAGGCGACGAAACTGTTTTTTCCAGTGTCTATAAATTTAGAAAAAATAATATAATTTTAATCTAAATTTTTTCCAAAACAATTCACGATAAAAGCAACTGATATAGTGCGTTTGCCAAATTCCCGAGATGAATTAAACTACACAGTGGGGCGAAAATTTCCTCATGCATAATATTTTACGATTGCATTCGAAATTTTTGTGCGCGAAGTCAGGGAACATTTTTTTAGATTGCATTTCGAAGAATGTGTATTTTTTTTAAAAGAATTTATATTCTCGAAGAGCTAGGTCTTCTTGACCTCAATTCCTTTTCGGTAATTTTGGATGGAATTGGTTTCGGAAACTAGTTCAGTTCTCGACCGCTGCCTTCGTGGAAGGAGGTTCCGAATTATACCGGGTGTGCGCGTTCTATAAATAAATAGAAATGTTTGTACATAGGTATATGTAAATTCACAAGCATGTAAGTCATGAAAATGCAACTTCTTAGCATCATAGAAAGCATCATAAATGATTAAACATTAACGTGACCATGTTCTCATAAATAACACACACACACAAATATATATTATATATATATATATATATATATATATATATATATATATAATGGGTGGCGGTAGTCCAGGGGTAGAGCGTTGGACTACTGACCGGAGGGCGCGGGTTTGGTTCCCGGGCAATCCTCTCTGGGCACCATCAGCTCCACCAAAGCTATGTGATTTTTCGGGTGCCAGAACTTCCCGGGAAACCATTGGCGGCATAGGGAGGGGGGACCGGTAACCCCTGCCCTTATGAGTGAACTCGACTATCACCTATGAAACTGACATTCTGGTTGATAACATTACACACACACACATATACATATTAAATAATTTGTGGCCCCTAGCAAAACACAACATCCTACTCTACATCAGGTCCCTCTTCAACTCTGAGTACTTTCTTCCTCCCTTCATCCCGTCCAACATCCCTATCCTGTTCCTTCCCTTTCCTCGTTTGCCTAACATTCTCCCCTCAATTACAGTCTTCAACATCCCACTGCCGGCCAATACCCCCTTCAGCCACTTTTCCTGCTCCCATAGGATTGCTCCCAACAAACCCCTCTCTTCGCCACCATACCAATATATATATATATATATATATATATATATATATATATATATATATATATATATATATATATATATATATACACACACACACACATATATATACATGCGTACTACTTTTGGAATCAGGAAATTTTAAATGTTACGTTCAGGATGGATCCCCAAGCGAGGGGTGTATTCGGCGTCGCTTGTCCATTGAAAAAAATATCTCGTCGTGAAAGGGCGAGGGGCGAGACTCGTCTTGTTTTCAACCGGAGGGGGATTTTTAACCTTGCCGTCCTCACGTGTCAGGGTGGGTGGGTCAGGGGATGGGGAAGGGAGGTCGCACCGCAGAGTGTCGACCCTCGTCGCCACTGGAAGTGCGATATTGGGTAACCCATCGAGACGTGTCGTGATGAGAGCGGCATTGGTTCGCCGCAGTGCCTACCTACCCCTCACACCCCGCCTCCACCCCCTCTTCCCTTCTTTGTGTCGTAAACGAGCACACAACCCTTCCCACACATCCTCCTCCTCCGCTTCGCCATTATCATCCGGGACAGAGTGGTAGATGTCAAATTACGCAGAGAGAAGCGAGGTAGATACAGCCCTTGGCAGTGAGTAGTATGTCGCGCAGGATGGCGGGAAAGAATCGAAAAATAGAGGTACACCGAGTCCATGGGAACGATTTGAACCAAGCGTCGTCGTCGGTTTTATAAATGTCATCTGTGCCTTCCATTTTAATCGATTCCAATCACGTTTGAGGATCTCCCCGTGAACAATCAAGTTATATAAGGCTTTGTTGGATGTCCAATCTCCTATTTTTTTTAATTTTCATTGCTGTGGGATTATTTAACACATCAGGTCAATTTCTATGTAAAGCGCGTCGAGCTTTCCCATCGAAAGGATGGATTACATCCTTCATTTACAAACAATTGAAAAAAAAGTGACAAAGATAACAGAACGTTATCTGAATGTCAGTTAATGAGTCTGCGACAGGTACTCCGTAGTTTACAAAATACCTTAGTGAGTTTGGAATTTTCATTGGGATTTTTTGTTATTTTTTTTGTAGTTTACGTTTGAATTTAATCCTCCTAAAATTGAGTGGGAAATAATCCTCAGATATCCTTATAAACTGCTGTTGAGGCCTCTTTTTAGTGTCATTGTTATCAATCCCCTTATGTCTGCCCACTTGCTTAAATGTTTGTGAATGTTTTAATACTGACAAACCCGGGACTTATGCGCAGATTCCATATGGGTGCCTGAGTATTGTTAAATCTTCACCATAATGTAGGTATCATGTCCCCAAATTTTTATATATATATATATATATATTTTTTTTTTAAAGGTAATCTACCGGTTAAGGTAGGTTTTTGGATGGACACAACTACCAAACAAACACTTAATTACTCCTAGCAACACACAACATCCTACTCTACATCAGGTCCCTCTTCAGCTCTGAGTTTATATATATATATATATATATATATATATATATATATATATATACATAGATGATTTCGTCGACGTAACACGGAAGTGCCGAATAATAAATTAGACAGAAACAAACAGAGAGTTTTTTATGTGTTTCTATAAATTTTTGTTACTGTCTAATTTATTATATATATATATATATATATATATATATATATATATATATATATAAGGCGTTTAAACACAGAAACACAAACAAAGAACACTCGCATATGTAGTTTTGACATTTCGAGGGCACGGCCGTCATCATCAGAATGCTCTGATGACCATGATGACGGCCGTGACTTCGGAACGTGAAAACTACAAATCTGAGTGTCATTGCTTTATTTTTCTGTGTTTAAATGTCCTGATCAATGTTTTAATATATTTCTGTAATTGCGGGTAGATTTCAACCTATACTAAATTCCCACATCATAGTTGGTGGACCTGGTCTTATCCTTATGTCGCCTATGGATTCCCAGGAAGTTCTGGTGGTCAAAAATCCAGTGGTTGACTTTGTAATTGACTGGGGAATTTTTTCATTGAAGAAAGATTGTGTCCGTCGGCCATCTCAAATGATCACGAGTTGGAAACAAGCTGTGAAATCGGACATGAACTCACTATGGTGGATTCTCTGTGCTGCTTTCTCCGTGAAATAAATTCTTTTCTAAATATACTTTCTTCGATTCTATAACTGTTTCTTATTTTGTGAAGAATAATAATAAATAGATGATATATGTCAAGGTTTATGAATTATTAAAGTCGCGAATATTAGATTCGGAATGAAAGTTTTCTCGACCCTAAAGTAGTTATATCTTTACGGAGACTTATTTATTGCCTTTTTTTATACCGATTGTGCCGACCCAAAGCAATGATAACCGTATTTATATTTGCAAATTTTTCCGAGAAAAAAGTTGGATTTAAACTGTATTTCGTTTAATCTATGAAAGTTATCATGTCATTATAAGAACCCAAATTTATTTTAAGAAGAAACACCATCCTTTACCACGGCATAATAATTTATTACGTTCCCTGTCAGTCCCTCAGGGTTTAAGACTCCATTCTTTAGACGGTAGGAAGCAAGAGGTTCTAGATGGAGTAACGAATGTTTTGAACTCTTTGTAGTTGACAGTTAGGCAAGTTTTCCAACGTGAACCTTATTATAATTATTCTATGTTTTAGTAGAACGTGGCGAATTAGGTTTCGCTTGACTGGGAATTCTTTTTCCTTACTCTACTATGCTCACTCTGCTCCACGTCATACATTTTGTATAATCAGTTCAAAGCTAGTTCCCTAGGGACTGGCGTGATCATTTTTTCGTTAACCTTATTCAGTACGTTTAACAAAAAATAATGATACCGGCCGTACATATGTAGACGTTTAGTAGGGTCCTTAAAATTTTTAAGGATGAATATGCTCTCTGCTTAAATTTTCCTTTTGTTTTACTTTTTTGAAAAAAGAATGCCTAGATTTCTTTTGTTAACGGCGGATGCTCCTCCTCATCCCGGTGCTTCTACCCCTTAAAAAGGTCCGTCGAGGGGTAGGCGAGGAATAGAGGGGACACAAGTGGAGCGAACGTTAAGGGTCCTCATTCGGATAGCGGAAATGCGCCGGGATATACGAGATGGGGAGGGGGGAAGACCTGTCACCGTTTCCAGTGTGTTCTACTCTCCTCAGCAACGCCGGCTCTCCCCTCTACACGCTATGGGCAGAAAAATCTTCTAAAAACTGAGGAAATTCCAGGCGCGACGCACCTGCTTCAAAATTTGAACAATTATATAATTCTATAATATTATATATTATATATATATATATACATATACACACATATATATATTAATGTATGGATGTATTTATTTATATATTTAATGTGTATATTATCATATTTTTTAATATAATTCAGGAGAACCACTTCAAATGAGATTACTAAGTGGTATGGTGTCGGACGTAAGGGCAAATTTTCTTCCCCTGACTCGTTATGAGCGTAGAAAGTGGCGGTTATAACTTAAAGTAAGTTTATTATACTCTACATTATATTAAGGTGGCGTGGGGAATTGCGAGTCTTAATAATAACTCCTCGATCCTTAAAGTCAGTTATGCCAAGCCAACGGCCCGTGAGTTTTAACTTAACGTGCTAAATACCTCGTTCCTGCCCATGCTGTCAAGGGGAAGCCTAATATGCATAATTCTATTGCCACAGGCTCGTGCGATGCGTAAAATTGATAGGGGTAAACGATTTAATTCCATGACAAATGTTTAAAAGTTTTTTAACACTACGCATCCAGGATATTATGTATGTTATAACTTGGACAGCAACAAACAATATAAGAACACAAATGAAGAACACTCACGCGTTATTTCTTAATAATTTCCACGGAATTTAGCTCCGTCTTCCTCAGAAGGAAAAGTAGTACTATATATATATACACAGATGTAGATTTTCAGGAGCTGAAGAGCTGAAGACGACAGCCGTGCTGTCGAAACGTCAAATAACAAATTGAGAGTGTCCTTTCTTTGTGTCTCTATATTCTAAAAATCTACATCTGTGTTTTCATATACTATATTTGTGCGTCGCCGAAGAGCGTTCCATTTCGAAGAAATTTTATATATATATATATATATATATATATATATATATATATATATATATATACATATATATACACATATATATATATACATATATAATGGGCTGACACAACATAACACAAATAGAAAAGAATAGACACATATAAAAGAACACTTACACGGTAAATTGTTCGAGCTTTCGGCCCTCTCAGGGGCCTTCTTCAAGAGAGACTGAAAATATGCTATGGATCAGGAGAGGGGAAAGAGTTATGGGCGTGGAGGGGAGGTGTGGAGGGGAGGTGTGGAGGGAATGCTGGGAGGAAAATTAAATATGGCGGTTAAGGGTGGGAATTTTAAAGGAACGGAAGGATAGAATGTAGGCGGATTCACGAGTTCTCACCTCTATGTTGGTAGCTGAATCAGGTAGGGATTCTAGGATGCTGAGGGAAAAACACTGGTCGAATGAAAGGTTGTGGGAATTGGCGTGTGAAGGGATAGGAAGAGATGAGAGTGAGGCAGAATTACAGGAGTACCGGTGATTATTCATTCGGATGGATAAGGGGGTAATGCATTCACCTATGTAGAAGGAAGTGCAGTGTTTGCATGATAAAAGATAAATAATATTTTTTGAGAGGCAATTAGCGTGGGAACGAGGTGGGGGGGCTATGAGGGGACGTAGGGAGAGGGGAGTAGGCATAATAAGAGGACAGGTTTTACATCGGGGGCGGTTGCAAGTTGGGGAAATATTGGGAAATTT
This sequence comes from Hetaerina americana, assembly GCF_022747635.1. Lineage (NCBI taxonomy): Eukaryota > Metazoa > Arthropoda > Insecta > Odonata > Calopterygidae > Hetaerina > Hetaerina americana. The sequence continues at coordinate 2,196,185 of NW_027286963.1, read as the reverse complement.
GTCACGGGGGGGCGCCAAAGGGTTGGTGGATCTCAGAAGGTTTTTGAGATTGGCGGGTCGTCTGTATGCGATAGATGGGCATTGGGGTAGTAAGGATGAGGTCGCGTCATTGTCATGTAAAATTGGAAACAGTTCTTTAAGGAGGGTTTTCAGTCTGTGTGATCCGGGGTAATAGGTGGTGCAAAGGTTGAGTCCTGCGTCAGATGTGGGCTTGTTATTGTGTGGTGTGTGTGGTCGGGTGGAACGGTGGATTTTATTTCGTAGCAACTTTTCTGGGTAACCGCGTTTGAGGAGTGCAAGGTGTAGATTGGCAAGGTATTTGTTGAGAGTGGCTGTGGTGTTGCAAATTCGGTGTCCGCGGATAGAGAGAGAGTTAGGAATCGAGCGTTTCGTGTGTTGAGGATGACAGCTTGTGTGGTGTAGGTATTGCTGATGGTTAGTGGCTTTGATGTGTACTGAAGTAGTGAATTTGTTGTTTTGAAGTGAGATGTCTGTGTCAAGAAAGGTGATGGTGGAGTCTGAAATGGAAGAGGTGAATTTAACCGTGAAAGATGAATTTAAGGCGGATAAGAAGTTGTTGAGAGAGTCAGAGCCATGTGTCCAGAGAATAAAAATATCGTCTATGTAGCGGACCCAGAAAAGAGGTTGAAGGGGTTGCTGTGACAGGAAGGTCTCTTCGAGATGGCCCATGAAGAGATTGGCGTATGATGGTGCCATCCTCGTTCCCATCGCTGTGCCTTTTGTCTGTAGGTAAAAACAATTTTGGAAAGTGAATGCATTTTTTGTTAGGACGAAAGTGGCAAGATTGAGGAGAAATTCCGTTGAGGGGCGCTGGGGTAGGGGGCGCAGAGAAAGATAATGCCGGAGGGAGGATAAACCTATATATACATATATATATATATATGTTTATGTATATTTATGTATGTATATGTATGTATATATATTTATATATGCATATATATATATGTATGTATACATATGTATACATATATATATGTTTATGTATGTTTATGTATATATATGTATGTATATATATTTATATATACATATATATGTGGAAACTGTGTGTGTGTATATATATATATATGTATATATATATGTATATATATATGTATATATATGTATATATATGTATATATATGTATATATATGTATATATATGTATATATATGTATATATATATATGTATATATATATATATATATATATATATATATATATATATATCACCCTATTTATATTTATAGACCCTCACAAAGATTGGTCATAGATATGATTTAAATATTTTGCGATTTTACTGTGCGAGTTACCCTTTTTGTAGTTTGATCATGGTTGTATTGATATGGATTATTTTCATATTGTTTTTAAGATTGATGTCCACATTTAAAAAATTGAATGTGAGTACTTTGTTTTGATAGCAATCTTTGCTTTTCAGTAGGCTTATTTCTGTAACAAAAAACGTGTATGGGCTTCGTAGAATTTCGCTGCTTTTGTGAAATCGGAAATTTATCATGCATCAGGGGCGTGTGAAATGAATACTTTATGCGTATTGGACTCCAAATCAAATTTCCATTTGTGGGCTCTTAGTAGATAATTTAAATACTTTATTTAAAGTTTGTTTGCGCCATAAAAAACATATAGTTTCAATTTTTAATGTCTACATCTGTTGTAACAATGAGTCAATGTTACTTGGGTGTTCATTGTTGGCATACGATTAATTATTGCATAGTGGTCACCGGAAACGTTGTGGAAAGTAATTGGTCGGAATGAGTAATTTAAATATAATCTATTTTTCAATTCTTCTAGTGCATATATTGCAATTATCATATGCATGGGAAGGTCCAGGAGTACCCGGCGTGACCCAGAGATGGCGGTAGTTTTTTTGAAAAATATCACTTTATTAGAAAGTATTATTACTATCGGATTATTTCCTGCTCGAACAATTGAAAATGTGGCTCGGTGGTCAAAGATTATCCAACCGTGAAGAAGTGATGTCGGCAGTTAATGGCTATTTTGAGGAGCAAGACAGATCTTATTATAAAAAAGGGTATCGAACTTATTGAACATCGCTGGGGAAAAGTGTATAGAGAGCTGAAAGGAGATTATGTATAAAATTGAAGACATTTTTTCCCAAAATTTTAGGTTTTTTCTTTGTTGGATCGGTGACTTCAGGGATTACCCTCGTACTCAACGATTTTCAAACGCATTATTAAGTGTTAAATAAAAATAATACCAAACGTGGTCATAAAAAATGTGATCGCGTGCCTTTCTTTAATTAGATCGAACTAATTAAAACTTTGATTAGTGGAGTCACTTTTATGTAGAGCTCTGAAACAAATAATACAATCCACGGTATTTAGTATTCCGTTTGAGAAGTTTTGAATAGTATGAATGTTACTCTTACAGAGTTAAGATAAAATTTGTTCAGCTTTTTTTTCCAGATAGTCATATGTGTTTTTCACGGGTTTTTATCCTAAGATATTGAAAACTGAACTAGGTTACCTAGTATTCCTAGTGACCGAGGTAATAGAACCTAGGGCAAAAATCCTAGTTACTTCTTCGTGTCACTATTGGCGAAATAAACCGCCAAAGATATTGCTAAGTATTTTTCTTCATTGTCTGCGTTTTTAGTACTTTATAATTTTGGTTTATCCTTGTTTCAGAAACTTATCCCCTGATGTATTGTAAAAACCTACCCACTTGTTGTCCCCATTTCAATTAGTCTCTTAAATTTTCGAGACCCTACTTCTTTCAAAGTTGAGGGACTTAACAATTACCTTAAATTAATATTTTTTTGGGGAAAAACATCTTATTTATGTGGAAGGTACAATTTAACAAATCTATCCTGTGTAAGTAACTATGTACTCTGGTCTGCCTTACAGACTTCAGTTTGACTTTGCGTGCCGTTAATGTTCAGGAAAGACTAATATTTGGTGTGCATAGCAAAGTGTAGCCTTTAATTCACTGTTTCTAATTGCTGTATACCTTGAAACTTACCTCCTTCAACTTCCCAACCCAACAGATATAAATGATGCTATTTAACTAACATGAAAATCGCTTTAACGTACCCGAATCAATTTTCAATATAATTAGCATTTCAATGCAACAATTTCAGAGGTTAAAAATTATTCGCCTTGACTGGGATTCGAACTGGTATCCCTCGATATCGGGCCGAGTGCTTTGGCAAGTTAAGCTACCAAGGCTTCCTCTTGTACTCCGAAATTTTGGTTATTTCGTCACAAAAAGTTGCTCCTTTAAAGCCACCTTGATCTCGGAGTGTATGAAGAAGCCTTGGTAGCTTAGCTTGCCAAAGCACTCGACTGGGTATCGAGGCATCCGGGTTCGAATCCCGTTCAAGGCGAATAATTTTTTACACTCTAATATTGTTGCATTGTGTAATTCACACTTAGCAGATGACTCCGTTAAAATTTACTGTCGTGGCATCTCGGAATTATTAGCATTTGTTTTTATGTTTGTATTAATAATTATAATTAATTATTATTTCGCGGAGCATTGGTTTTTCGAACGAGTTGAATAAGTATTTGTTTAAATACAAGGGTTGAGTTAATTAGTGCGGTTTTCAGGGGCCGTTGTTGAAATGTCCGACAGTCATACGGGTAAATTAATCTTAATCCTTCCCCCTTTTTCCCCCGAGTGTAAATCTCCGGTCATTCCCTCTCCCTCTCCCACACCCGCGTCCCAGTTGGAGGATGATGTGCATTTATGTAATCGTTTTTCCCACTTAATGTCGACGTTGTGAAATGACCTCGTCTGTTGGGGCGCCCGAAACTCAATTACTGTCGCCACTTTAGCTTAACCAGCTCACCTTACGTCTTGCGACTATTTTTTTAATAAATTTTTTTCACCCCTCTCACTTCAATTTTGTATCAAAACTTCAATTTGCGAGAAAATGGCGAACCGGCGACGTTTCGGCACGGTGACGTTTCGGCCTAATGACGTTTCGGCCCGTCCTCCCCAAGGTGCCATCTGCGACAATAGTCAGCGCGTGATGTTGTGCCGTGAACGGAGAACTGAGCGTGTTTAGGAGAGGAGTCGATTGTGTCGGATGATTTTTTGAGGAAGGGAAAAACTGGACCGATAAATCTCCGACGACCGAGGGTGGGGGGTGGGAAAGGAAATAAAAGACGAACGTCAGGCGCTGTGTAATCTTGCGCCTTCTCGTCCTCACTTTGCTGCCCCACATCAAGCAGGGCGTCGTCACGTAAAACCGATCAGGGTCTTCGTTTTTCCGTTACGTTAACTCTTGACGACTCGGAGTAATTGTTGTGAATGTGGTAATTTCATCCCTCATCCCCCTCCTCCCCCATTTTCGAATTTTTGGGGTATAACACGCCATCTGATTCATTATATTTGGGTTTGAAGATTGGTTTGAGGGTTATTGACTACTATATTCCTCTTTAAGTTTTCCGGAAACTTCCTCCTGTTTTTTGCTACCTCTTTTCCTTCTACCTTTCTTTGTAACTTCTTCTCCCTTTTTAAGAAGTTAACTCTCTTCTCTTGTCTACCCCGTTTACCCAAACGTTCTACCTTTTATCATTTCCTTCTACAAATAGAGTAGGCATTAAACAAAATTGAATAAATCGAAAGAAACTGCAATAGCCAGAAACTGATCATGAGAATTATAATGAAGGAATAGCGCGTGGGGATGTGTTATGGTACCCGAAACGTCAATAATGACCAGGAAGCGAGCTAAAATTGTAATATTCATATCAATTCGGGAACTTTGAGCAAGTTGCGAAACTCGCAAATGAAAATTAATTTTGGTATTTTCGTGAGTTTTAATCAAAAGTTATTTTGCGCTGTGATTTTCGTTTTGCTAAGGTATGCATATTATAGATACGTAGAAAAACAATGAAATTCCAGCGTTGAGAATAAATACCTAGGCATGTCCATGGACTATAGCATTTGTTGCGAAAACATCTACAAATTTAAAAAAAATGATATACTCGTATTATTACTATCGTTCGTTTCTTTGTATGTGTGTGTTTGTGTGTTTACAGAAAATGCTGTTCCTGAAACACGACCTCTTGTTTATTTGGAATTTTATATTTGTTGACGTCGTTGCCACGGATATATAACGGAGAGCCATTGCAACAAAGTTGAAAAAAAAGGTTTTAGTAGAAACAGCTTATTCTATAAATGAGAAAAAAAGAATTCTAAAATTATGGGGAAGTTTTTATGAGGTTAATTTCACATCCCTCGATGATTAAAACATCTGCGTAAGAAAATGTCTTCTCTGATAGACGCCATCTTGTTTACCTAGAACTCCATAATATTTACCATTGTTGGCATCAACTGGGACTTGTTTGTCACACGATTTTAATTTAGATTGCCCGTCGTATGCGTATGAACTACCTGCAAAATCGACACTGATGTATAAGCTGTGTGAGGATATCTTATAACAGTGAAGAGGTGATGCTTATCATGAGAAAACGAATACAAATAATACATAAGGTTGACTAGGATATCATATGGTATAAAGTTATGTACGTTAAAATAAACCCATAGTTAATGGCCCATGCACTAGTAATTACAGGGTGCCTTCCGAAAGTAATGCAATTGTATGATGTTATTATATGTGGTGATTATCCTGTATGTTGTGATTATCGGTCGTTATTCGTGTTTGGCAGCGCGATTAGAATCACAAATCCCATTAATGAATACTTCCCCAACCAAAAAAAAACACCCTTAATACTCCAAAACCAATTTTATTAATCTGGTCACCCCAAGTCCTCTCCCCAACCAATGGGTTTTTTTCTCTTTTGAGAGAATGGTATTGATGTTCACCTGGTTCTGTCCGCCGGCGAAGGAGAAGGGTTTCGGGAAAGTAAAATGCCTGGTGGGAGTTCAAGGTGAATGCACACAAAATGCCAGGGATAGAGGGGGATATAAGGGTTAGCGGGGGTGGAGGAGGTGGGGGGGGCCTTGGGGCAATCGAAGGGAAAGAAGGGGAGGAGACGAGACGGACAAGGTCGAAGAACATGGGTTTTACGAGGAAGTTGAAGGAAAGGAGGGAAGGGGGTAGGTCTGGTGGTGTGGTAGGAGACGGGGGGGAGGGAGGGGAGGGTTTTGAAGTAGCAGTGAGTCATACGAAGAATGTTTCCATGTCGCTCGGTGATCTGTTATCTTTTGTTCAACAGTTCTCAATTAAATAGTGTTTCGTCACTGCAATTTTTCATCCTTTCCCTGTCATAGATACCTTAATAAAATGGACTCATTAGGTTATCCAGGAAAGAAAACTGGCCTAAAATCAACATGTCGGGTCTCAGAATCTTACCCTAAGAAACAAGATGTGGTTTATACCGTCATATCTTTTTACCCTATATATAAATGGAGAGGCGATCAATTTTGACGTTGGCAAAGAGTAATTCCAAGAAACTGCGGGAGATGCCGTGACAGTAATTTGTTTTTGAAGGGGTCATCCTCTAAGTGTGCATTACAATGTAACAATTTCAGAGTGTAAAAATTTATTCGCCTTGACCGGGATTCGAATCTGAATCCATCAAGGTCCGGCCGAGTGCTTTAGTAAGTTAACTTACCGAGGCGTCCTCTTACACTCGGTAGCGTAACTGGGAAAAGCGCTCCTTAGGATTTCTTTCAACAAACCCCTCTCCCCGCCCACCATACCTAGTACTTCCTCATTTGATTTCTTCTCTGTCCATTTCACCTTCTCCATTCTTCTCCACACCCACATTTCAAAAGCCTCCAATCTACGTCTATCCTCCTGCTTCAATGCCCACGTTTCCGCGCCGTACATAGCTACGCTTCATATCAAGGTTTTTACGAGTCTTTTCTTAACATCCTTACTCAACGTCCCTGTCATCAACTCCCTCCTCCTTGTGAAAGCCTCTTTGCCTAGCGCAATTCTTCTCCTTACGTCCCTACGACTTTGACCGTGTTGGTCCAAAACACTACCGAGATACGTGAACTGTTCTGCCTGCTCTAGTTTTTGCCCTCCTATTTTAATGTTAAGCTTAGCCTTTTTCTTTCTAGAAAATCGCAGAACGTTTGTTTTATTAATATTGATTCTCATCCCATACCTGTCGCACTGAATTTCCAATCCACTCAGCAATGCTTGCAACCCCTTGGCTGACTGACAAACTAAAGCTTGGTCATCAGCAAACCTTACTGATTTTACGAATTCCCCGCCCACTTTCATTCCTACCTCCAGTTCTTCCCATGCCTCTTTAATCATTTCCTCTGCATACAGGTTGAACAGCAACGGTGATAATGGACCTTTTTATGTACTTGAGAGGAAAATGGGATGAATTTTAATGATCATATTAGAAGGATTGCATTTAAAGAGGGATTTCCAAGAACAAGAGTGCAAGAGATGACGGTTACAATTGATTAAAGATGCGGAGAATACTGTATATGCTTTGTTAAAGTCTTACATAAGAATTAATGGATGCGAGGCCTGGTCCTTGTGGAAATAAAGAGGACGGGCGTGGATATAAATGTGGATTTGGAGAAGAAGAATGGGAAAAAAAATGAGTTGGACGAAGAGAAGTTGTTCGAGGAAGTTGTTGGTGGGAAAATCCGAAGAATGCCAAAAAGTTGGACGGAGAAAAAAATGTAAATGTGGAGGTTTCTTGATAATGCCATGATATTAGAAGGTAGAACTTAAAGATGTAAGCGGGGCGTAGAGTATGGAAGAAAGTTGGCTTTTGTAGAGAGCATGAAGGCATGCGGAAGTTACTAAGAAATGAAGAAAGAATTAAGCAGCTCCCACGATGCTTGGAAATTAATAGTCCCTAGGGGCCATCCAACCTTTGAAATGGGTATTGTACTCTGACGATGTGCCAGGATACATTCTATTGCATATTCTTCTGCAGGCTTTTCATCTAGTTATAAATTAATGTTATAATCTTAAATAGTCCACAATTTGTTTATTAAATTTCTCTAACGATGAAAGAGGGAAGCATATTAATTCCCTGAAAAAATCTTCGTCTCATGAAAATAGACCGAACTGAAAAGGCAAGCTAATCGATATTAGAATCATTATCATAATCTTTTTGCATATTTTTTTTAAATTTTTTATATCTCGGCCAATTTTATAGGAAGTGGTAAAGGTCGTTGACTCTCCCCCCTAATCTTTTGCGGAGTTTAGTCATGCGAAAGCACCCTGTTGGGAATAAATGCTCTGAGATTATGAGAGTTAAAACGAGCGCGTTTCGTAGGAAAACCCGTGTGTGAGAATGCTCTTTCGCTCGGGATGTTTTTTTTATATTTATTTTAAAGAGATCCTCGCCAAGTGACGCGGGGGACTTGAGAGAGTCGCCCTTCTGTGCCTGATGGCGTCGCCAACATTAACGCGGAATTCCAAATGACTCCTCTTTTGTTGGAGAATGGGGCAGCGTGATTGTCGATTGTCAAGTGTCATGGCGCCGATGTTGCCGAAATTGTAGCGCATCCGGATAACAAGTCGACGCGCATTCATTACGGTACACCTCCCCCAAAGACCGTAATCCCTCCCACCCCCTCCCCCGTTTACGAGTAACCTTCATTTATCCCCACACCCATCTGTATCATTTTTCAATGAAATCCTTGACGTTTAAATCCACTCTCGCCCCGGGGATGGCTGAACTACCACAGATAATTGCGAATGTCGTTATGAGTTGTGTGTCAAAAACTTCTAAACCATTCTCCCCCCCCCCACCCTACACTTCCCATTCACCAGCTCGGGAGGGGTTAAGGAGGAAGCCATTTTACCCATGCGGGAGTCTAAAAAAAACTCTCCAGGCGGCGCGCCTCGCAATAATGTAAGCCCTTCATCTTAATCTTTCTCCCGATCTTAATACGACCAAATGATCCGCCACTTCATCTTAATCTCGGGACCGTGTGCGTCGCACGCATTTCTTTTTTTTTTAACGCCCTGCAGGATGAAAAAAATGAACATCAGCGCCGAGATTAATTTTCCTGGCTCGGCTTCGAAAAAAGTAGCGATTCTATTCTTTTTTTATATCTTTTGAAAGACTTTCTTTTGTTTTGGGATAAGAGAGAAAACAATGGAAGAAGATCGATTTCGAGCAAATGAGTTGGTGCCATTTTTTTTAAAATATTGTTTTCTTTTCATTCATATTGGGATTTAAAGGATCAGTTGGCTGGAATGATATTTAATGAGAGATCAAGTATGGGTGATGGTGGTGGATGAATAGGTAAGTTAGTGATTATTCGGATTACCATAATGTGCGCGATTCTCAACATCAGGACATTTTAGTGAAAGATTTCGTTAAAAATATGATGATGTCATGATCTAAGGAGGTGCGTAAATAGTGGTTGAGTTTTCGTCTTCGGCATGCTGGAATTCACATTCGCATATCGCCGTTCAGTTTAGGAGTACCTAAGGAGGGGCTTAAATAGTTAAGTGGTTGAGTTTTCGTCTTCGGCATGTTGGAATTCACATTCGCATATCGCCTTTCAGTTTCGGAGTATTAAAAGGAACTGCGGCAGATGTCGTGGCAGTTACTCGACCGGAATCCGCTTATGTGTTGGGAAATGGAGGGTAAAAAATAAAAGCGTAAAAATCATTCGTTCCACCCCGGTTTAATCGAGTAATTTTTACACTTTGAGTATTTTATCTGCATTTCTCATTTTTTGAGATTTTTTTCTCCTTTTTCACGAATTCACTGAAAACGTTCACTATTGATGGCTACCAAACAAATTCTAAACTACATGGCGTCTTCTAGCTTGAAACATATGCTTAATAGATTGCGTACTTTCTAATACAGTGATATTTTTCAAACAACTACCGCCATCTCTAGGTCAGGCCGGGTACTTACGGGGGTGCCCCCATGTTAGAGGCAGGGCAAATTTGGCACTTCAGAAGGTAAACTACATTGCTGGAGGTACATGGGGAGTTGGGAATTGGTGGGAGTGATTTCAAAAGCGGGTGGGAGAGGGATGGGATTCTGGTTTTGAAAATAGGACATTTTTTGCATCTAGGTTTATTGCTGGGAGTGGTTTTGGGACGGGCTGGGAATTTAAGGAGAGGATTGGTTGATTTGAGAAATTCTGATAAGTTGGCGGGGCGTTTGAAAGTAACAGAGGGACATTTGGGAAGAAGGTTGGCGGTGGCATTATGACTTTTGAGGATAGGGTAGAGGTCTTTTAGGATTGATCGTAGAGATTCCAAGCCAGGGAAATATGTGGTGCGAATTGAAAGAGGGTGGATTTCCGCGGTGGAGGAAGGTTTGGGAGTGTACGCATGTTTTCGGATCCTTTTTTTCAGGAGGGATTCAGGATAACCTCGTTTGAGGAGGGAACAGTTTAGATTTGGGAGGAAATTATCAAGTGAGTCGGGGTCATTGCAAATTCTGTGTCCTCTTATGGACAGGGATAAGGAATGCAGAGTTTGGTGTGGTATCTATGGCAACTGTTATAATATAAGTATTGTTGTTGGTTGGCGGGTTTTATATGTAAAGAGTTGTGAACGTTATGGTCTATTAATGTTACGTTAACTGAAGGAGACAGAGGACGAAGTATTGAGATCGGAAATGAAAGTTTTCAGGGAATCAGTACAATGTGGCCAGAGAAGGGAAATATCATCGATGTATCTGAGCCACAGTAGAGGTTTCAGGGGTTGTTTTAACAGGAATTTTGATCTCTGCGAGACCAAGAAAGAGGTTTGCATAGGAAGGGCTGAAACCTGCTGCCCATGGCACAACTTTTGATTTGCAAGAAGAATTTATCGTCTGAGGAGAATTAATTAAGGGTGAGGATGGACTCAGAAAGGCTCCAAAATATCATCAGTTTATTGGCTCAAATGCGTGGCACGTTGATTTTGATTAAATGACTTATTTATAAACAAATTCTTTACGAAAATTATTCTGCTTCAATTGTGCAAAATGCAAATATCGGCAATTTTCACCAATTCACGATAGTAGTTCAGTTCGCAACACAGTTTCTTATTTTGAAGTGATCACAGAAGAATGGCGGAATCGCAAAAACGTGCTCTCGCGAACCTGGAAGGGCACGGCCGTTGCGCACGCGTGCAGAAAAGCCAATCAGCCATGCCGTCGGTTTGTAGAGAATCGACAAAGGTTCCTAAATTACAGAACTTCACGGAATATTGGCAGACGCATGCCAACTCCTCCTCCTCCTCCTGTGAGATTTCATGATTTATTCATGAAGAAATTCGACCTGGGAAACCTGCTTTAGCATACTTGAGACGTTTTCCATCTTAGAATCGCTCTTGAAATTGAATTAGTTCACGGTGTTCTTTAATGAGGTAAATTTTTCGTGACTTGTAATTATTATTTACATCGGATGGATATTATTTTATTATTAAGGTATATAACAAGTAATTTTGTGCTTTTAATACTTATTGTCATATCTGCTTGGTGATCAGTGGAACCGACAAGGATTCACATATCACATTAAAATTTCCTCTTTCCATTATATTTTTCATTAATATATTATTATTTTTCTCTCTGTGCGTCACAATAACCGACGGAAAAATTTAAAAAAAATGTCATTTTTGAAAAAAAAAGCGATCAGGTTGGCTAACTTCCTGGTTTTCCCTTTCCCATAGGGCCCTGGTTCGAATTAGGGTGGCGGCAGGTTTTTTAAAAATATCTCCCCATTCTTATTTGGAGTCGTGATTCCTTCATTCCAGAGATGAAATTATCAGCACACGCCATACCCTTAGGAATAAGCTTTGTTCAGGGAGAGATGATATACCTGACGAAGTAATTAGGTTCTCTATCCCCTCAAATTGCTAAGTCCCTTTTGTATCTGTGCGACCTGTGTCTGTCTGAAGGTATTTTTCCATTACGCCTGATGTTGAGGAAAGTTATGAGGGAACTTGGAAAAATTGGAAGGCCGTTAGGCCGTCCGTCATATGGTTCGTTGAATTTTGTGACCCTTTGGTGCATTTTGTCGCTTTGATTGGCCAATTCCATCGCAGGGTTTTTCTCTATCTCAAATTCCTTCCGTCATTCTTTGAAAATCCTATCTGTGCCAATCTTACCCACCTATCCCCTACTGGTGCAAATGACCTCACCTGTCAGTTTCTTCCCCGAATTACTATTACTACTACTACCACCACTCGAAAAAGTATCGAGTAATAGGTTATGAGTGTTGAGATGGATACTCGGAATTGGATGCAATGTGGGCGTAGCATATGCACGACACGCTATGGGCGTTGGTGTAAGAGAACTACGCTTGTGGGAAAACTACGAATCCCATCGTCTCATGACCCCAGAGTGATTTTCATGAAAATGACTTTCGGGGAAATGGCTTTCTAGAAGGCAATCGTTCGAGAGAAATGATTTTTCAGGGGGACTTCACCGTCGCGCGGCGTTCGACCCGAACTCCCGCCTTTGGGGCGCCAAGGCGGTCGACCGAACACCCGGAATAAAACACTGAAGCGTGCGTCGTCTCCTGGGGAGATTATGTTTTATTTTCCTTCGGGACACGGTTGCTTGGGGGTTGGAAGGAGGGGAGGAAGAATGAGTAATCGGTCCACCTTGCGTTTGGACGAGAGACCACGTCCTACTTGTCAGAAAAAGTTGTATCGGTCGGGAGAGAACTACTGGCGCCTCCCTTTAATGCGGTATTTCTCGGGTGTCGTTTCATCTGCTCCAGTTATTCCAACCGCATTTTAAAGAGAATTGGTTTGCTTGTGTGCCACTGGTAAAGGAAGCGCAAGTGGTTGAACAATGAAGGGAGATGGGACGCCCAAAAAAAGAAAAAGGTGACGTCATTGTTAATGCGCAATTGGCCATGTTGGATTTTCACCACGTGTTTAACGTACAAGAATTTAAGCGGTACTTCTTTATTTATGCACATGTGAAATATCAATTGACAAAACTGAAGCGCAAAGTATTTATTGTACTATCGGATGTTCATTCATATGATAACCAAACAAAAACATTTGTCAGTTCCTCAAAACAAATAGATTTCACTATCGAACGCAAAGACCCGTATATTAGTTTACTTGATGTACTTTATAATACTGCCTAATTATTTTGTCTTTGTCCCCCAAGCGGCAGTGTAAGATGTAGCGATTTGTTTGATGTGTTCACTCTGAGAAAGGAATTAATGTAAGTTTTTGGACTCTAATGAACGTTTTGGACGAAATAATTACTTAATATATTTTTTTATTCCTTAAATATATCATCCATGATAATGGCATCTTTAATTAGGTAATAACTTGAATGTAATTGTCACAACTCCGTCTACTCTGCTGTCTTCCTATCTTATTCTTCAATAAAACTATTCATGTAGAATCCAGTCGTCTATGCATTTGTCATTACTTCGAATGGTTTAGTAATTCCTGAGTTAACACCCGATATAGTTTTTTGAAGCTTATTTTTAGGTTAATTTCTTTTGATTAATGTGCTGATTATATGTCTAATTTATAAGGTAATAAAGATTTATCAGCCCTGAAAAATTGTGATTAAATTATTAATTTTCCTACGGTAACTTTATTGAAAAAAAGCCGTTCCCCCCCTGGAGTTTTCAAATTCCTTTTTGACTCAAATGTATTTATTGGCAGGAAAAATACATTTTGCTTCCAGTAATTGATTTATTGTTTTTTTTTATAGATTCAGTCAAGCTTGACAAATACTATTGCAATGGTCGATTGCATGACGGGGTTCGGGGCACTGCCTGGTCATTGTCTATTTTTGTCCTTTAGTGACGATACTCAATTACCGGTCCTCGAATTGCCTGTCAAGTTTAAAGACTATTATAAGCATGTTATTATCTACGGCCAGATAAATCTTCGAGAAAAATAAGGGGAGTGTGAGTAAAATAACGAGATATAAAAAATATAGTGAAGATGAAAAGTGCCCTGGTTAGAAATGAATCCATCTCGTCGTTACTTTGGGAAAATAGTCAAATATTTTTACATATTTTTTTCGTCGAGTGTCGTTGTAAATTTAATCTAGGAACGGTTTTTTCACTTTCGTGCTATCTGTCCATCTCTTCCTCGGCCGTCCTACCATTCTCTAGCCACTTGAAATATTATCAATACATATATTTTATACCTATCTATCGTTTTAAATCAGATCTGAGTTTTCTTTTGTATGGATGTCACTGCCGCACGGCTTCGATCGTACATTTCTTACTTCCGTTTTCATTCTTCTCTCTCTCTCTCTCCCTATCTCTCTTATTATTTTCCATCTGATATTATCCTTATACTTTTATATCTGTAGTCTCCATCTGTCTTTTTTTGTCTTCGTTGTTTCATGTTTCCGTTTCCACTACTTATGAATGGCACACCGAGAAAAACTCTATTTATCCAATTACTTCGATAGCTTGCCACTGACTGTATTTGAGCATGGGTGAGGAATATCCATGTGTCAAACTTGCCGTTAGTGAAACACGCCATCTTGTTTGTTTGTAATGGTATATAGCGTTGCTGTGGATACAACCGGGGGGAAATGTAACCATATCAATAAAGCTTTTACTACCGGTGGGACGGCTCTAATACCATTATCAATGGAACGAAGAATTGTTGGGTAATCATTGATTGTTAAGTGTGGATTGTTGAAATTATGGATTGGGAACAAATGCACTTTATGTAATTTTCGTATGCGATAATTGGTGAGTGAGTGGTTTAAATGCTTACAATTGCCAGCCATAGATGTCACTCCAGAACAAAGCTTTTATGCTGTATAGTACTTGTTAAAAGGCTGTGTGAATGTTCCAAATATATTTACTTCCATCTTTATTCCGTCTTCCATGCTCCTTATGGTGATTTGGTCCAGTATTAGCTTCTCTACTCTCTTGGAAAATCATCTGTGCATATCTTAAATTCTTATTGTTGTTGTCCATCTGGTCTATATGTCTGCTATTTAATAAACACCCTCCTACTGCTTAGATTCTGCATTAATGTCTGGTATTTTCATCCCTCTTATCTCTGTGTCTTTCATCGGTTGTCCTCTGATTTTTTTCCAATGGATCGCCAATTACCTTTGGTGAACGTGGTCGAGTGATCCCCAGATGCCAAAAGTGAAATGAAAATTTGGTATATTCCACACAATTAAAATTTATCATGTCGAATATGCAAGTAATTCGACAAAAACACGATAGGAACTGCTAGCAACTCTGAATGCTATGGACCAAGTAATTCAGGAATATAATATAGGTTTCAACAAGAAGAAAACTAAAATTCTAGTGTTGAAGGTGATAGGGCAGATATCAAAATTAGATGAGCTACCTATGCAGAGCAGTATAACTTGGGAGTTGAAGAAGCTCGACCGACATCAAGCGAGCTATGTTTTGTGCTAAGAAGGCTTTCAAAATTGAACAAGAGGAAACTGCTATGTTAAGAGAACACCTGAAGTTGCAAACAAGTAAGTCATTCGTCAAGACGTTTGTATGGATGATGGCACTCTACGGATCAGATACGTGGAACATTTGAAAGGTTTAGCAGCGAAAAATAGAAGAAGCCTCTGAAACATGGTGATGAAGAAGAGAATGCTGAAGATTAAATGGACTGCCAGATGTGGGGAACGAGGAGTATGGAGTAGAAATAGGAAAGTATATTATGGCGAGAACTCTTCAACAAAAACAGGAATTAGATGGAGACATATTGACGAAAATGGATTAGTTAGAAACATAATTTGTATTTTTGGTAATCTACCGGTTAAGGTAGTTTTAGGATGGGCACAAGCTTCCAAAGGGTACAGCGACAATTCTCTTGGCTTTCCTAACAAAACACAACCCGGTTACTCTACAATAAGACCCTCTTCAACTCAGTACACTTCCTTCTTCCCTTAATTCCTTCCAACATCCCTATACCATTCTTGCCCCTTCCTAATTAAAGGGAAAATCTGTAATGGAAGACCAAGAGACAAGAATGAATGACAAACAAGGATTATTCGAATCTTAGGATTGGAAAGTTAATGATGTATTGTGTGCTAAGTTTACCTGGGTTATTGTAATTTTAAGCATCGTGATAAAAACATGTGAATCTATTCATAGAGAAGGGATATGGAAGGGGATCGGGATTGCTGCGATGGCTATCGTACTGGCTTCCCACCTAGAGGCCCCGGATTCAAATCCCGGCGGTGTTGAATATTTTTCAGTGGTATCCCTACTTGAGGTGCTTTGTGGAGGGCACCTTGAGTGAGTACGCCGTCCGTCGGATGGGACGTTAAGCTGCAGACCCCTTGGCGCCTTTGGTAAGAGTAGGCTAATGCCGACGCCGGGTTTCTCTCCACCCTTCCTGTCCATCCCCAAAGGCGCAAATGACCTCAGCTGTCGGTCGCCTCCCCTAAATACTACTACTACTGGGATAAAAAGGAAACCGCGAATGATTTAATAAATTTTAATTTTGTGTCATGTGACCACATTTTCATTTTAAGTACGCTGCTAGACCAACAATTCAAGTCTGCTTGTTGTTGATTATACCCAGTTGTGACGTTCAAATATTGTGCGATATCTATAAGTGGTGACTTCTAAACTACTTAGTATATGGGCCCGGTTCGCGCGACTTGTATGGGGCACAAGGAAAGGGGAGTATTTGTGTTTTTAAGTAGGGTGGAAGGGGAGGGGTGGAGGGAGGGAGAAAAGAGGGTGAGTGAGGGGGAGGGAGGCAGCAGAGTGGCGAAAAAGGTGACCTTTGCATACGGGCAGCGTCAGAAAATCAATACCACTACTAATACTTACCTGGGACAGCGTACGTACGTTCCCACTGGAAGCCTCGTTTACTACATTCAGCAGCCAGAAATTCCCTTGCAGTTTATTGTCCGACATGTTGCAAGTAAATCCTTATTTATTGCTTTGGAGAGAAGGGACGTCCCAGAATTCCCGCAAAAGCCGTCGAATAACTTGTTTTCCCCCACAGTTGAATCAAATGTTATTTCCCGATTGTGATCGGTTAAATTATTGCATATTCGTGTTTCAACAAGTGTTTATTGCAGGTTTGACGTTTTCTGGCATGGCGTGCGTTTTTTTTTGTTTTTTGGTTTGTCTTTTTTTTTAATTTTGATATAGTTAAAATGAATAATTGGGCTTTTTATCTTTATGGTTTAAAACACCTCAGTCGACTGAATGGGTAGAATTGACTCGTTCGTTCTCCAAACGTTGCAAATACTGAGTTCGCAGCCTGTTTTAATTTTCATAATTACCAACTGTCTAATTTATACTTTCGCTTGTTCCATTGTTAGTTGAATGTGTAATAATCGTCAGTGCTTTCATTCGCTGTTGCGCTGATTCTCACTTGATAACCCCCAACATTTCGTGGTTTCGAATCTCGTCTACTTAGGTGGGTTTTTTGTGCACTGAGGGCATAATCACTGATTCAGTCCATGTAGTTTATTGTTTAAATCTAGCATTAAATTGTGCAGTTGTATTTTTAACAATTCTCAATAATGAACAATGTGTGCGATTATTACGAACGTTACCCAATCAATGGCATACGTTCATTGTTCTTCATATTATTACTTCATAAGTTAATTATTGTCTTTCTTTGCTTAATGAAATTAGATAGGATAAGTGTAGAACAGATAGATTTAAGACGTCATTTTTTTTCCACGTACGATAGGGGATCATGGAAACATTGTTCTACCGCGGTAGGGTAATGTTCTGGTCAAATTATTTTATTGTGTATTAACCCCTCAGACGCACACCCAAGCGGTGTCTTGCAGGGTGTATTTTAATGAAAGCGTTGATTTTTGTCTTTATAGAACGTTTTTCGGTTACACTTCACACCGGACCACCGGTCGAAAATTTATAAATGCGCGTGCGTCAGTATTTTTACACGCAAAAATGACCACAACTATGTTATGTCGTTCAATGTATTTCAAAATGGCTCGTGTAGGAGATTAGGTAGATGCCCGTCAGTATTTGTCGCTAATGGTCATCTCTGCCCATCGATTGAACCATTTCTCAACTTAATTAAGTATATTCTGAGGGTAAAAAAGAAACTTTACACTTCCACCATAAAGATATAATATTTCACGACCATGGTTTCTCAATGCTGCGCATCATTATCAGGTTGGTAACCGTGGTCATGAAATATTAAATATTTATTTTGGAAGTAAGAAGTTTCTTTTTTATCCTCATTATAAAGGAATTCCACAAAGCCTGAAACTGTTATGTTTAATTAAGTGTATTCTTTGGAAGTTTCAAGTAAATTTAATATGAAAATTGTCGTTTCGTAGTACATTTATGAATCAATTTAAATGGAACAGTTGGAGTTGATATTTTACTCTTTTAAACAGTTGCGTTGATGATGTGGCACTTTATTGGCGCAATGACAATATGCAGTGACTTTACCACCCCAGACATTTCGTCCCATTTGCAACGAACTTATTTTCACGCCTGAAGATGTTTGTTGCAGCGTGGGAGAAACGTGTCAATTTTCCTTGCTTTATGACATGTGCATCGTAAATTTCAAACGTGGTCCAGTATTTTATCCCTTTTAAAAACTTTGCAATTTTATACAAAATCTAATTAGCTAATAGAAATTTTGACACTCTAATATAATTTCCAAAGAAGTTAACGAGAGGACCTACCTTGAAGATAATGCGGAGAATTTCTTTTCTGTGGATTTCATAATTTTCACAATCGACCCTATTTGTCTTTTAATTTATGTTTTATAATTCAACTATTGTTTGCAGGGATTTCATGTGGAACTTGGAGAACTTTGTGAGAATTGCGTAGATTACCAAAAGGGTCGCAGTAAAAAAACGTTTCGTCTTACTTTCGAAAAAAGTAAAAAAAATAAATTTATGGCATTCTTCTTGGAACTCATAATTTCTTTCAGTATTGTCTGCAATGCATTCTTTTGTTTTCAATCCTCTATTCATCAGTTGGCCTCATTTTCTCCTCGGCTGATTATATATACCAAGGTGCAATAAAAGGCACTAGGTCAAAGGTGAAAAATTGATCTCCCTGATTTCCCTCCTATCTACACCACAGTAGACGTGAAACATTTTAAATATTCCGCAGAATTGATGATCAATTATTTTTTCGGGAAGTGAATATTTAAAATAATCTTACAGCTGTTAGAAAAAGTTCTTGTTACATGTAGTTTTTGTATGATCTATTCTTTTTTTGATTTGATGAGGATAGTCTATTACTTTTTCTGACAACCCGCGGAATAGCCTGTTCTGACATGCATCACAAATGTAAGAAACCTCTCCTTGGAAATAATGGAATTTTCGCGAAATAGTCTTTAAGATTTTGGTACCATGCATATTGAACTGGATTAGTATATCCAGTGAAGAGGATGTCGAGAGGTTTTTTATTCGATTCTTATAAGCGAGCATTATACTTTTCTTGGAACATTCCCCACGTGTACATGGCCTTCTCTTATTTCATTTTTCACTAATATCATATACTGTGATCACTTTTTGTTATTGTTACCTCAAGGAGTCGCATTTTTCCTAAGATATTTTAAGAAATACATAGTAATGCTCCTTCTTTTAATCGTAAAAGTAGTATTTATAAAGTATATTACACCTATTACTTGACTCTCGACTGGATTTTCAGAATTTTGTTGCTTATTCATATTTCATGTAACGCATTCAAAGTTGTTTTAATTATGTTCAAATGCTCGAGTTTTTTCTTAATATGAGGTATTTTGTTGGCCAATTTTCTCTAATATCATAGACGATTACCATATGGGAACATATCTCAGGCTTTTTTAAAGTTTTTTTTTCAAATGGTTTTATTTCTTTTAAGATTACTCTCACGTCTCAGTGTTGGTTTATTTTTAATGATTTGTTTTCCTCTACATGATGTGTCGTATTTATAAAAACTTTGGCCGGAGGAAAGAGACATTCTTCATCTTAAATTTGCGTTTTTTATCGATGTTCTGTCCATTTGTGTGAACGTCTTTGGACCACGTTCATGAAAAGATTAGTCTTTTTGAATTTTTAGGAGTTATTCCCTTTAGAATTTTTTTTACAGTAACGTTTCACACTGCCTGCACAAATGGGGTGGATTTCACTTAGTAATTCACTTTTGATTAATATTTTTCCATCACCTCAAGCATTCATTTCTCAACATTAAAATGGGTTAAAATTCACATTGAAAAAATAATATAAATAGGAATTGGATTAGAACTAGAATAATGCCCCAGTCAGGCGTATCAGTCAGTTGTTCCATTTCTAAGCCATTTTCATTCCGAGAGAAATCCCATAGGGGTTGATGGGATGTAGCATGTTCCTGCCTATAGTCAACATAGGGGCGCAGTTAAGCTGTCCGTGCTTGTTTTGCTTTAAGTATAACAAAGGGAAGAGAAACACATTATTTTACGTATTAGTACGATGACTTACTGAACAATAATTCCTACGGAAATGCAACCAAAAATTCTAATATACTCTTCTTACGAACCACCCGTTGGAAATTCGTTAAGCATAAGTATGTAACCGTCTCAGACACCACACGGATAATTGAGAGAACCGAACTATAACCCTATTCAAGCCAAGTAAGTATCTGAACTGTGGATTTCCACCGTTTTTTGACACACCCTTACACCCGTGAATGAGACTGTGTGCAATGTACTCTGTGATAAATCCCAGGAATTATTGTTTTGAATCATTTTTTTCTCGAATCACCTTGGTGACGAGAATGTGCTTAGCCACAGTAAGGAAGGAGGGAGCGTTGTTTGGGACATAAACAGAGACTGGACATGAAAACTGGATATAGGTCATTTTGATCGGTTTCGGAAAGTTGGAAACGGTGACATAGAGGGGATGTATATAAGGAGAAGAAGATATTAAGATTTAAAAAACAGGCATGCTTGAGGGAATGGAAGGAGGTAAAAGGTATGCAGCTTTGAAGAATGGTTTATGGTAGTGTAGGGCGTCGCTGTGATTCGGGTACTTTTACAAGAATTCGGGAGTGGATTTTTACTAGAGTTTGGGATTAGCCATTGTTAATCTGTGCACCGTGAAAACCTAACTTTACAGGGAGATAATTACTTATCTGGAAAATAGGCGTCATCCTACATCTACATATCTACATCAATACCCTGCAAGCCACCAAAAAGGTGTGCGGCAGGGGGTGCAGCACCAGGAGGAAAGGGTAAGGGATGAGGGGGTTAGGGTTTTTCAAATGGACGGGGAAAGGTAAGGGGAACCTGCAAAAAAATATACATATATTTAAATATAATCGTATAACCATGCGCAGTCACTACCTTGTAGGTTAATACTTATTATGTTGAGCTGGCTCCTGGGGGATTTCGATTACAAGAATTCTGGTCTCTTATTGTTCTCGGAAAAAATTACCATTTAAATCTGTCTGTCCTGCAGTCGATCTCTCTAATCTTACATTAGTGAACCCTCCGCCCGTAATACGTTGGGGTTCGTATTATGTTCTTGATGTCATCGGAAAAGGATCCATCTTTAAATGTTTTTAATAAGTTTAATCTATATTGTAAACGCCGCTTTGTAAGGGAATCCCAGCTTAAATTTTCTAGCAAAGTAGTTACGCTACTGCGTTGGTCATAACAATTTTTGACAATTCTAGCCCCCCTTCGCTGAACTCGATCCAATTCCGAAATTAAATTTATGTCTTGTGGATCCCATATACTGGCAGCATACTCTACATCCTAATGTGACGATAGGTATTCTCTTGCGTGACGTTAGTGTCCTATCCATTAAGATTTCGACAGTCCTTTTTTCATTTAGGGTGTTGCTTTGTGCCGTGTTGGGGTAGAAGTGTTTTTGGGGTTTAGTCAGTGGGCTCATCCACATCGGAGCTCAACTGTTAGCATCCCATTGATGATGACTGATGGTTATCTTCCGTCGGAAGTTTCGTTTCTGCTGGATAGAAAGGTTCTGTACATCACCTCTGACTAAAGCCTAACAAAACCCCTTCTCTCCCTTGCAGAAAACGGACTCCTCAGCTACGAGAACCCCAATTATCACTTGGACCCAGCCCGCCTGGATGATGCTCTCAACTCTAACACCGACACAGCAGAGCGCCTATACGAAGAACTCTGCCACGAGCTGGATGCGGTGTGCCTGGCCGGTGGCGGAGGGGGCGGTGGCGGTGGGGGAGGCAAGGGTTGCCGCGGCGGCAGGGTGTCCAAGGGCCCGGAGGACGGCGGAGCCATCGGCCGCCGGGGCTACGCCGCACTGGACATAGGTTCCATGGGGGTTGACGTGACTTCTGGGCCCGTGACGGGGCCCACGAAGAGGAAGCAACTTCCCAAGCAGGAGGTCGCCGTGCGGGAGGTGCTCATGGACCAGGCCGAGGACGGAGACGAGGACGGCGAGAGGGCCGAAGATGAGGAGCACGGTGATGGCGTCGCAGACGGTGAAGACGACACGAATGAGAACAACCGGTGAGTCCCCCTTCCTCATTACTTTGGTGGTGACATTTCACAGCTGCAACAGTTGATTCGCGTCCGAAATCCACAGAAATCGGCACTAATGCTCGTTTTGATGGGCGAGGCGACAGTCCACCTGATATTAAACCATTTAGTAGCTCTAGTCTCGGGTACCACCTGATAACATACCAACGGGTTTCATATTAGATTGCATCCGAGAAATCAAACTGTAAAATCTTCTCGGCTGAAATACCTGTAATCTAGTCACTCTACCTCTACGGATTATTCTTCCATCTAAGAATTATTCTCAGTTGCGACTGAGCCTTGTCGGTTTGCTGGAAACCGATACTGATTATTCCAATTCCGTCACCGAAGTAAGGCCCTGGTAGATACGTGTATTTCGGATGTTGACTGTAGGGCACCGGAGTCAAGTCCCAAATAATGTTTTATGACAATTTGTACAGGGGAAAGCAGTGTGATTTTCTGGTTTCTTAAACTTTGGTGGTAACGGGAGTGATGGCACAGGGACAGACGGGATAGCCCCCCTGTAGTGGATATGTAAATTACATAGATTTATATAGTTTAGTTCTGAATGTACTCTGCCGAATATATATATATATATATATATATATATATATATATATATATATATATATATATATATAATTTACTGAAACCAAACTTCGGGTTTCAAATAATGAAGTCTTTGCGGGTTTCCCACCACGTAAGAGATTTAGACGTTTCGATGGCTCCGACATGACTTCACCAGAATCGTGCCCTGGGGAAGTACCATATCTGGATTTGAACTTTTTGTAATAACACGGTGGAAGACTTGGGCGTCCAGTGGGTAAGCGCTCGACTACCTCCCGGAGGACTCAGGTTCGATTCCCGGGTGACCTCTCTGGGCATCATCAGGTTTTCCTGAGCTGTGTGAATTTTTTGTCGAGGACAATGTCATCTTCCTGCGAAACCGTAGGCGGCACAGAAAATAATGAACTGCCCCACTTATTACCCTGCAAATGTGTGATTTCACTCGCCTTACTTTGGGGTAAGTACTAGGTGAGTTCTATCCTGACTTATTACATGTATACCGACCTACTTTGGGTTGATAAGGTTGTTACCTACTCTGGAAACATCTGTCTACTAAAAAATACGTCCGTCTCCCTTGTGACAAAAATCTACACTATCCAGCCTAGTCGTAATGTAAGCACGCTAAAAAGTGGAATTTTTTTGTATCGTTGATTTCTGTGAATTTTCTTATATTCAAAAGATCCCCCTTGAAGAAAGTCACATTGGCGCGAAGTGTTTCAATGAACACGGGGGAAGTATCTAAACATCAAAAGGAAGGAATACTTTTGCCTTGGTTAAATCTCTCTTTTGAGTGTGTGGGGAATAAGACGTGAATTTCGGTGAAATATATACCCTTTAAGATACGGCGTTTCTTAAAATATGTTGAAGTTTTTGTTCGTTTGCATTTTTTTGTAAAACCACTTAGCATTTTTTATCCTTCAATTATTTTTGGGTCTGAAAGGGGTTTGTAGAACGTGAGGTTCTCCTTGGAAAGCGATGTATATCGTATATTCCAATGATCACTTTCGCATCTACCTTTTAATGAACTTTTAGTCTAGATGAAAGGTCTTCCCGTTTGTTGAAGAGAAATTTCAATTGAGGTCTGTTTTTTCTTCTAGTTCATCCTGGAATACATTAGTTTCATCGTAATACGAGTGTATAGGATGTTTCAACTGTGTTCTTTTTGTTTTTTCTTTCTAAAAAACTGGAAATCGCTCCTGGAGAGGGTCTGGAAAGAGAGTGTTTGGGGGGGTTGAAGTAATGGGAGTAAATTGTTCGGTTTACCCTCCGTGTCTGTGGTGGTTTCAAGGCCTGCGACGAGGATTACGCACGCTCTCTCCTGATTGGTTCCACCTCAATTCACTAATCTTTTCTCGGATGGAATGGCGCATCTCTCGATGATCGCGAGCGGAAAGTAATCTAGAGATCGTTTCAGATTATGAAGATCGGTCGTTAATCTGCATGCGGACTTATTTTTTTTTTCATTTATCTCATACTTCTCTGTGTAGGAACGTTACCTGTGAACCCTTGTGTCTTATTTTATTTCAAATTAAAACTATCCGCTTGACTACTACGCTGCGATGTTAAATCTGTCGTTACTTATTCGGGAGGTTTCTTTTACATGACTCATACTGGGACGTCAGGGTCTTCTCTTTAGTTTGGTTTTTAAGGAGTAGTAATCTCAGGTTCAAAGTTAGACAAGACGAAGAGGAAAAATAAACTTAAGGTGAATATTGTTTGTTTAATATTACTGGAAAGTGCCACAAGTCACTTCTACATATACTTAATACCCCGCAAGCCGCCGCAAGGGCGTGTGGCGGGGGGTGTTAGGGCAACACCCGTAATTAAGAAAAAAAACTGCATGCAAAAGCCACAAATTTATACAATCCACAAACAATGCATTGTATAAATTCATGCAAATACCCTTAAACCCCACACAAACACACATGCAAACACTCAAACTACCAATTAAGATACGCATGCACTTACAAATATATACTTTTTATCTTTGCAACGTTTAATTTTGTTCCGACGTGTACACGAAATATTTTTAATATTTCTAAAGTGACTTCGGTTTCTTACTATTATGATTTCTGATTGTTCGGGGAAAGAATGAGTCTTTGTATCTATCTGTACTGGAATCCATCTCCCTTATTTTATCTTTGTGGTCTGATCTACCTAAGTAGTGTGGGGCCATTATAATTCCTTCAGTGTCATAGTTAAAATCGTTTGTTCTGAACCTTTCTAAATGCCTAAGCCTCGCTTGTTCTCTCCGCACTTCAAGTGGCTCCCAGCCTAAATCCCCTAAGATACCAGTCACACTCGTGTTCCTATAAAAACAAATTTTAACGAATCTAGCGGATTTTCTCTAATCTTTATCTTAATTCTTTTTGCCAAATTTTCTCCCAAGGATCCCAAATAGTTTCGGCATATTCCTAATGAGGGTCTAACCAGAGCAAAATGACACCTCTCTTTAACTTTTTCATTGCATTTCCCCACCGCCCGTTTAGTAAAGCCGAGTTTCTTCAAAGCGGATCCGCATATTGTCCTGATATGTGCTCCCCATGAAAGACGTGGAGTTAGAACTACCCCCAAATTCTTAACTTGATTAAATTCAAGTTACGTCAAGCGAATCAAAATATGAATTAGCGTTTCATTTCATTTTTTTTCGTGTCCTCCGTTCCAAGGACAAATCGGGTTTAGTCTGTTGGGAATTCATGATGGGAGTGTTTTATCTATGTGGGATACGATAGTGATATGATTTCATTGCTCCAAATCGGGCTATTGTATGGTTAGTGAATGTATGGACTTGATTTTGGACATTATTTTTTGGGCCACATGTAAATACGCCTTTTTTCGAGTGAAATGAACTTTTTTCTTCCCATTCCAACAAAACGTAAGAGAATACCACCTTTCCACACCATCGCGAGTATAAACCAGCTGAGCTACATTATTGTAAATGCAGAATTACTTTACATGCACATTTTTATTAACCCTCGACTTTTCTTACATTTTGAGTGAATAGAAATTAAATAATTTTATTTAAATTTGGAAATTTTATTTTTTATTTTACATTTTATATCATCTATCTTAGTGTCACTTATAACATTCGTGCATGTCATGTATTTTTTTTACATCTTCCCACTCGTATTTTGTCTCGTTAGCATAAATTGGTTTCTTATTGCTATTAAATTCTTATTTTGCTTTCCATAACTCCTTGCCCTCTATTGCTAACCATCTCAACCGTGGATCATCTCCTTCTTCTCAAAGACTTCCCTCCTCATCTTTTGACGTCTTCATACGATATACATCTTCTCCTTCTGGCATCCTTATCTTTCTTCAATAGGCAAACCCTCTTATTTGTGCTAATACGTCTCCTCCCTCAAAGAGTGCCCCTTAGGTTGTTAGAGGGTCAAGGGGAATTGAAAGGGCTGACCATACACCACATTATGTCGTCATCCTCCTAGATTTATTTTCTTTGAATAGACTACCTGGGAATAACTACAAGTTTTAACCTTTAGCGAAGTCGACAGCTCATTCGGAGACCCGCGAGAAATTTCTCAGAGGAAAAAATCATTCGTCAATACGCCCCGGAAGAGTTGAATTATTTTTTTCAGCCTGTAAAAGTTGTATTTCCCGGAAGAAATCTCTTTCACTCTATTTTGAGAGTAAACATTCGTAGAATCATATAAAAAGAGTAGTGCTGTCTAAACCAGCATCCGGGAACTCCTTAAGTTCAGCCGGCGAAAGGCTGTTGGAGAATTGTACAGGATCATGTTATACCCTTAGCTCATATAATGTTGAAAATACGACGGGTTAACAGTTTTACCACCTGAAACAAAAAGAACCAATGATGCAAACATGTAATGGCCCCTATAGGCATTTGGTAAATGACGAAAGATAAATGTTTTTGCTCGCAATTTTTACGTATGGCAGTCCTGACTCGGACCGTCAGATGCTCTGGAAAGACTTTAATGTTACCCTCAGGAATAAAAAAAAACGGTTGGACGCCATAAATGAATTAGGGAGAGATGAGGTGAGCGGTTATACTGGTTCAATTTTTTTTTACCTCGTTACCATGGGCTTGGTCAAATGCCTCCAAACAACAGTGCGACGCCATTAATGAACGTTTCTTTAAACGATCCCTGGATTCAGCCGCATAGGCTCTGGGATGCTTGCGGTTGATGGCGTATGAATTTTAATCGAACGAGGGTTCTTTTCCCCCTTCCCCAACGTGCATGCATCGTCGATCGTTACCGAATGCGTTCGTTCATCGCTACATTCCTCGTGCCACGCGCGCAATGCGAATGGCGCGAAACAATGGCGTCCCTCCAACAAACACTTTGCTTTTTGCGCGCGCGGTCTCTTTGAAATTTTCTCTCCGTCCTTCGCGTACAACTATTCAGGAGTCGTGTAGAACCATGCAAGCTGCCTTACATTTTTTGTTCACTCATAATGCTACAGATTGAAGCTCTCACATGAATAGGATGGAGGTCTCTTTAGCAGTGATGTTGAAAATGTATTATTATCCCCATCGTACTACCGTAGGAGAGATCATGCTTGTAAAATTAGAAAGATTAAGTGAAGAACAGATAGATTTAAGATGTCATTTTTCTCCACGAACGATAGGGGATCATAATAATATTTTTCGATCGCGGTAGGGTCATGTTCGAGTCAAAATTATTTTGGTGTGTATTCACCCCCTGCCACACATCCTGGTGGTGACTTTCGGGGGTTGACTTGCGAAATAAGTAAAATTAAAAAAAAATAAAATAATGCCTGCGCCTATCTTCGAGCCCGTTCCCTTATACGACCCCGAAATCTTCATTTTTCGGAGCTTCGGGCGGGCGACGAGATGAAAAAGAGCGCGCACCCGAAGATGCGCGCTCCCAGATTCGGCTTCCCGCAGGTCATTAGACGCAGGAACCATCTCCTCCCACCCCCCCTCCTTCCCGGTGACCCTATCAGCGAGGTCATTAATGTTTCCCATCGTCGAAGGGAAGCCTCGGAAAGAACTCTTTAACGATCTCATTATACGAACGCCGTAGTCAGTCGATGTTTGTTTTAGACATGACAAATTCACATCCTAATGAAGGATCATTTAAGCGTATAAAATTAGGAGATCGATCCTACTATCTGTACGTTTTTTTTTGTTTCAAGGCGGAAGGACTCGGAAGTAATGGAGTATCTTGGTTGTGGCATTGGTAGTCGCAGTGTTGCCAAAATACCTCCCGTGGTGGAATGAATGAGCTATGTGATGGATGGCGTAGACCGACGGTGTTGGAAGGTTTTCCGCGATTTTTTTTAGCATTGAGGTTACGAAATGTACTGTAGGTGGTGTCGTCGCCTACAATGATTAAGATGTCTCTATTTCTCTATCTTCGGTTGCATGTTCATCCTCTACAGAAACCACCCAGAGGTTTCGGGTTCAAATCCCGGTGGTGTTGAATATTTTTCAGAGGTATCTCGATCTCTACTTGAGTTGCTTTGTGGAGGGCACTTTGAATGAGTATGCCGTCCGTCGGATGGGACGTTAAGCCGCGGACTCCTTGGCGCCTTTCGTTAAGAGTAGGCTAATGCCGACCCCGGGTTTCCCTCCAACCTTCATCCTTTCCTGTCCATCCCGGTCGGTCGCCTCCCCTCAATACTACTACTACTCTCTACGGTAAGCCGATACGAGGGTGTGAGGGGTAGGTTGGATGGAGGGTATGCGTGCTGGTGGGCATTGTTGGCACGTTGAATAGACTCGGGTAGGAGGCTGTGAGAGACTTTTGGTTTCCATTTGACCGCTCGAGGAGGAAACTGTTAGATGTGGAACATTTCATTAGATATATATCGTTTTTTATGTCGTCCATTGTCTTTCAATTCCTTTGAAAAACGCCAATTTATCTCTCGAGGCGGAAGCCACAAGGTGTGAAATATTTGCGCCGACAAATTTATTTTCCTCGGACCCGTAGGTCGAAAAGTTCCGTTGTGAACGCTCGGTTTGTTTCCCCGCGTCCCCAGTGACCTTCATGGCTGACCTCAATCATGCCTCAGTGGAAAGAATTGGGAGGGCAATTCCAATCGGGCTATCATTTTTGTTCTTATGTGTCGGTTGGCTCATGGCTTCCAAATAAAAGAAATGAGTCCCAAACTAATTTCAACTCATGTTATCCAGCCGGTTCCCTTCCCAAAGTTATATCAAAGTGACGACGACAATGTGATAGCCTTTTAAAAACCCGGAATAAATTTATGGATTCAATTATCCAATCGATTGAAGGTCGTTTAATTAGCGAAACTGAAGATTGCATTTGACACTCCGTGTACCAATGTCATTGCGCTGCGCTGAAGTCAAATGCGGCTTTGATATTTTGGCTAATTATTATTTGGTAATCAACCGCTAGGTGTTGGATGGATACAAACTTATCACCCATACACTTCTAAGCCTCTTCAGACTAAACACACCCTGATAACCTACAATACAATAAAACCTAATTCAATTTTACATAATTCCTTCCTCCCTTCATTCTATCCAACACAGCTATCCTATTCCTAAAGCTAGTTCGCTTGCCTTACGGATTAAATGCTTGACATCCACCTTTCTAGCCTCCCTTGGATTTCTGTCAACCATCATCCCCTATCTTCCCGTTTCACCATGCCTAATATTTCCACTTTTGTTTTTCTTTCCGTCCACTTCACCTTCTCCCTTCCTTCTCCACACCCACATCTCAAAATTCAATTCCAATTTACGCCTATCATCTTGCTTCAGCGACGAAGTTTTCTTGCCGTACAAAACTTCGCTCCTTATCAAAGTTTTCGCGAGTCCTAACGTCCCCGTCATCAACTCCCACCTCCTCGTGAAAATGTCCTCGCTTACCGAAATTCTTCTTCTTATGTCCTTGCTACTTTGACCATCTTGGTACAAGACACATCAAAGATAGGTAAAACTTGTTTTTGCTACCACAATGAAAATTTTATGCAAATAATGCGACAAACGAATGAAGGATAAATTTTTTAGTTAGTATTAAAACCTATTGCTAAGAACTTAGTTCCTAGATAGATTTTAATATTACAGATAGATTTTAAATCTGCTGTAAAACATTTCATCTTGAACGCCATTAAATTATTTAGCGCACGTAAGTTTCCTTTGATTTTTCTCAATTTTTTGTCATGATTTGTGATCTAAGTGTAAGGTTTTTGGGACTTTTTTTTAAGGAGAAGAGAATAGGGAATCCTATTGAACTACCTACGCTTTGCCGTAGCGAAAGGAATTTATCGATGATTGAAAAAATTAATAGTGTCACCTGACTGCTGTTCGCTTAAATTTCCTTGATATTTTATCCTAAAACAATTAATTACCAAATCAAATCGATTCGGGGCGTTCGCCGTCAACGATCTACAGTAAAACGTCTTCCCTGTCGTAATTTTAGGAACCCTAGGGGTGGTAATAAGGGTACAGTGAGCGATCAAGTTTGGCATGATTTGTTATAAAAATGGTGCCATGGATTTGATTTATTCAAGGTCATGTAGGATTGAGTCATATCGTGTTGTAGATGCAAGTTGAGTTAAAGTCATGCTGCCATTTTGGGCAGCTGGCCATAACATGAAGTTGGCGAGATAGTCGGGTAGTACGCTTTTGACGCAGAACGGATGTTAGAAGTATTTGAGCAATCCTTTAATAATTCCTCCTTCACATTCACCCTCGGAAATAATTAACGAAAGCCTCGTCTCTTGAGATTCACCGCATTGCACATCGTGAGTTCACATTTTTGTCCAAAATCAACATGGCGCTGTTGCGCAATAGGAGAGATATTCCTTCTCTTAATCCGCGTTCGATAATCATCTCTGCTCCTTTGGGAGAAGGGGAAGAGATAGATGTCTTATACGGAGCAGTGATGGTTAATAAGAGAAGACGTGGTCCCGAACGTCAACTCCCATAGTGAATGAATAATAAGTGAAAAGGCATCGCAAGACAGGTTAACGGATTCACTGGGACATGTGCTGGTGGAAGTGATTCTGTTTTACTTTGATATTACTATTTGCTACTTCAATTCCGTGCGTCGTTAATGTTGTTAGTGAAATAAGTTGGAATTCTGACAAGAATGGGCTCTCGAGTTGGGAAGTTTGGGATCAATTGTATTATTCAAATACCCGGGAAGAAATGGGAAAATACGTCGAATTATTTTGTTAACCGGGAATCTGCTGTTCGAATCCGAAATTATGCATGGGAATCGGGAATGATGTAATTCGGGAATGAGGTAAAGGCGTCGATAATGTAATGCGGGAATCGGAAATGTTTTATGTGAGTCGGGAATGATGTAAGGCAATTCGGGAATCCGAGGTGTAAAGCGGGAATGTGATACGGGAATCGGGAATTAGGTAAAGGCGTCGAGAATGTAATTCTGGAATCAGAAATAATCAAATACGTCGGGAACTTAATACTGGAATCGGGAACCAGGAATGTGATACGAAACTGGGAATGGTATATGGCAATCGGGAACGTGTTAAGGGTGTTAGGAATATGGCGAGGGAACGTGGTACAGAAATCGGGAATATGATTCGGGAATAAGGCAAAAAAATCGGGAATTTGAGACTATGGAAGGGGATATGGAAATCGATAATAAGGGAAGGAAATCTTAAAAATGGTGCGAAAAACGGAATTGTGAGGCGTTAATAGGGATGGTCATACGGAAATCGTGTGATCCGGGAGAGAGCGATGCCTACTTTCATTTATGAGGTTATCTCGTGTTTGCCCTGGGCCATAGGTCATGCAGGATGTGGCAAAAAAACTAAATTTCCAGTAGTACCAATTTCAAATATACCAATGGCAGTCGAAGCGATGGGAGATCCTTATTTAAAAGAATACCAAATTAGTTTTGAAAAAATTGGGAGAAATGACCAGAAATGTGAAGCTGTGGCTCGTCGGGAAATATGGGAAAAAGTCGGGAACGGGAATTTATATATATATATATATATATGTATATTTATATATATATTTATATATTTATATATTTATATATTTATATATATATATATATATATATATATATATATATATATATATATATAAAATTGTGTGCCCCATAGGGTAGCTGAGGAATTTCCACTCAAAATTTTAAAGAAAAATTAAATCAATCTGAATTAATGCTCTAATTGTCGTTCTGAAGACAACAAATCAACAGTTCTCAACATTACCGTGTCGGTTCCCCGTTTTTTTCGGGATCTTAGATCCAATCGTCCCGAAAATACCAGTCGAATAGGGAAAGCGGTATATCACGCCATCTGTTGACTGCTTTGTTCAACCTGCGGATTTTTCTAAGTAGCTTCTCGAGGTCGTACTTGTCTTTTATTGGTATTCAAAAACGCCAAGAGTCCAGAACTTTCCTAGTATCATCCTCTCGACGCCTTTTTATAAGGGCGGTAGAAACCTAGACCCTTGTCACGACATGTGCCTTTCGCAGAGGTACCCTCGGAATCCCGCCCTTCGATAACAGAACCCTGAGAAAATCTCCACAAGAAATATCTCATCCGGAGTTCCAAGCGAAGTTTCCCCATGGCAAGTTAGATGAAAGGGAAGCTTTGGGTTAGCTCCAGAAGATTATGACGCCATATCGTTAATAAGCTGATCAAGTGTGGGGTCGTTGGAAGTGTACGTGGATTGCATTATCCCCTTGGTTTAATGTATATCATCCCCTTCATCTCATAACTTCGGCTAAGTTGATGGTGGCGTTGTTGCACGGGAAATATGTTCGATGTTACCATAAACAGAAACACATGTTTGCAAGTGGTAGCAACCCTTTTTTTGCCGTATCTCGAAAGTACGTTTCCGTGATTCTTTTAAACATTTAATTTTTATCATTGTTGGAGCTGACATGGAAGTAAATAATTTTTTTTAAGTTTCAAAATCTATTTCTTCCTACAAAGCATTTCAATATGATTATGCAATCATCCTTAGGTACAATATTAGCTATTTTTGTTTTTGTCTCCGGCGTAACTTTATGGATCTACGAAACTTAATGAAATTAGATTACGTATCCAAATGAAATTATTGACTTTTTAATTCAACACACTTAAGTATGTGGAATTACTAAGTCAATTATAAGTCACACAAAAATGCGCGTAATTACAAAGTCAATACTAAGTGACACAAAACTGTGTGGAATTACAAAATCAACAATTTCATATCATTTTAATTAGCTACTTTACCTGTGTATGATTCTTAATGATTGAAATGTGAATGACAATTAGTTTAATGGTTAATAGTTTACCGATTAAGTTGAAGATTGTGTATGGACAGAGACTGATCAGCGCTGCATTTCTTAGCCTCGTGTTAATGAGACCCCATACTACATTATAAACTGTTTCTTTTGCGATTCCCAATCCTTTATTATAACTCCCTTCATTCCATCCAACATATCTCCCCTTTTCGTCTTCTCCTTTCCTGCTTGCCTAACGTCTTCGCCTCTTATCACAGTCTTAAAATAAATAACTCTGAAAAATTGCAATTTTTATTTTTTTACAAATTTGAGCAAAAAAACTGTAGAACTGGATTAAGTTGAGAGAAAGTCGATTAGGTTTTTTTCGAAAATTACTTTGAGAAGTTAGTTAGCCCGACGATTATAATTGAGGAATTAGGGATCTCATGTTTCTCGAAGAGAGCGGGTAAGAGTTATATAAAGGCTTTTGGAAAGGCACAGGGCACCTGGGTTTTATTACGTCAGTATATTCGTCCTTCCCTTGCGTAATACGCCGTCCTAATAAAATCTGACGTAATTACTCTTAATTTCTAAATTCTAAGAGCAATGACTTAAGGCAATAGGGAATAAAACTTTATTCATAATGCGTATAGTCTTAGTATTTGTTTATTTATGTATTTGTACTCTGCAAGACACCGCCAGGGTGTTTGGCAGGGGGTGAATACACACCAGAATAATTTTACCCGAACATGACCCTTCCGCGGTCGAACAATGTTGCTATGATCCCCTATCGTTCGTGGAAATTTTATCGTTTGTGCATGTGTTCGTGTGTTAATTTATGTAATAATACATGTACCATTATGAAAGGAATGCGCGTGATTTTATTGTGACGCGACTATCCATGGCAGCGCGGTGAAACCTGTTGGCAAATGTGGGTCTGCCCTTCCAACGCAGCCGGTCGCCAGTTTGCTCCTAGCAGTCTGAGCGGAAAGACGTGCCTCCGCGTGAAGTGTGTTTTTTTCCTTTTTTGTGTCAAGGCAAAGACACGGTCAAGATCCACCATGACAATGCCCCCAGCCACACGTCCTTCATCGTTACCAACTTCCCACCCCGGAACACCACCCGGTTGTTCCCCCAGCCCCCTTACAGTCCCGACTTGGCTCCGTACGACTTTTTTTTGTTTCCCCGATTGAAGGGAGAGGTGAAAGGAAAGCATTGGGAGACTGGAAAACATCCAAAAGCATGTTACTACTACGTTCCAGAGAGACATTCCCGTCGAGGAGTTTCAGGGTTCCTTCAAAGCATGGCAGACACGTCTCCGCAAGTGTATTGATTCAGGGGGAGAGTATTTTGAAGAATTTCAAGCATTTGTACAAGTACGATCAAGTAATTATTTATCCCCAGAGAATGCGCATTACTTTTATAGAGAACTCTTTACATGTATTGTGTGTAGTCACCCCCAGTCAGTCAGTTTTGTTGGCTTTCCGGGTACTTAAAAACTAAAACATTTTTCAAACATAAATTGGATGTTTGAGCATTCATTTCTGCAACACCCCCCGCCACACGCCCTTGTGATGATTTGCGGTGGATTATGTAACACATTTTAGATCCGAAGTCAATCACACCCTCGTACATCACTGCCGTGAGCCATATCTCAACTGGTCCTTGAATTACTACGCCCCGCAACCTGAGTAAGGGTCATAAGCTAAGGAATAATCGGAATTTTAAGTTCATAAAACCTTCCCCCCGCTGATTAATTTATGACCTTGTTTGTGTTTTATTTTTTTTCCAAACAAAGCCGGCTACCTGAAGTAAGGTATCAGGGTCGGATCCCGTGGCATAACGACGGGTGTTGCGTTAAAAGCAAATCAGGCTTAGCGAGGAAGGTGGCAGATCCATACATACAGGATGACTTATAATACTGCGATTTTTCTTCGTTAGCCTCCTTTCATTTATTTTTTTTCTCCTCTGTTCGGGAGTTCAACCCAATGGACTAGACACCCTAGCCCCCACCCTCTCCCCCCACGCACGCAATATCGCCGGTGCTAAATTCCTCCCCACGTTGAATTCCGGATGACGAATGGAGGCGGGACGAGCCGGGGCCAGGCATTAAGCATTCCCACGCCCACTTCGAAAACAACAAGGGGTCAGCCGAGAGAAATGAGATGGTTAAGTGTAACTCATTTCCAGTCATGGAGCTTATTTTTTTTACACTGACGGATGATGGCAGTCTTCCCTGGGGAAGGGGGTAAGACGGGGGGAGAGGGAGGGAACCTCAGATGGTTTTGATTCGAAATTAACGTGGATGCTTCCTTGTTCAAAAAATATTGAGAAATGAATAAGTAAATTATTTCATCCCCTTGTTGTCTGACTGCGTGGTTGACTGACTTAATATTTTGATTCCCCTCAATTGGACGGTAATCTTTCATGTGATTCGAACTTAACGCTGATGCTTCCTTGTAAAAAAAAATAAATAAAGTGATAAATTATTTCTTCCTCTTGTTTATTTATACATGTGTGCATTTATATATATATATATATATATATATATATATATATATATATATATATATATATATATATTTCGATGATTTCTTCGACGTAACACGGAAGTGCCGAATAATAAATTGGACAGCAACAAACAATATAGAAACACATAAAAAGATCACCCACTCGTTATTTCTTGATCATTTCGACGGAATTCTGCCCCGTCTTCATCGGAAGATAGAGAAGTAATCATTACTTCTCGATCTTCCCATGAAGACGGAGCAGATTTCCGTCGAAATGATCAAGAAATAACGAGTGAGTGATCTTTTTATGTGTTTCTATATTGTTTGTTGCTGTCCAATTTATTATATATATGTACATACATACCCTGCAAGCCACCGCCAGGGTGTGTGGCTGGGGGTGAATACACGCCAGAATAATTTTCCCTGAATATGACCCTACAATTATGATATTATGATCCCTTATCGTTCGTGGAAAAAAATGACACCTTAAATACATCTATTCCAACTATAGCTATCTTATTTTACTGACATGATCTCTCCTACCGTAGTACGATGGGGTTAATAATACATTTTCAAAATCACTTCTAAAGAGACCTCCTTCCAATTAATGCAAGAGCTTCAATCTGTAATTTAACCTTCGCTCCATTGAATGATTCCCAGTCTAGCTCCTCTTATATTTCGGATACGCTATTAAGTTTATCATAACAACGTTTTACAAATCTAGCTCCTCTACGCTGCACGCGGTCGTATTTCGCAATTATGTTGTTGTTTGACTGCGTCCTTGACTTAGTTGAGATTTTTATTCCCTGCATTGGACGTTAATCTTTCATGTCGTCCTCAACGAGGTCACCTTCATCCGCTGAGTTAGCTCTCGCGGCGTTTTTGATTGGACCTGACTCGTCTCTCTGTTGTGATGTTTTTGGGGATGTGATGTCATTCGTAGAACTAATTGAAACCGTAAAATTGAGCCTCCATTTGCAGTTCGGCTCAATTTAATTCAAGAGAAAAGTATAACAACGTTTTGCAAGTTGAAAATACGCAAAATTGCATCTGTTGTTTCGCAATACGCTGTGAAAGCGTATTGCGTAATTTCTCCAAATTTATAATACTCCCTCCCCTTTTTGAAACACTGTGATTTTCCATCAAGATATGTATGATATACTGCTGGAAAATTGTATATGCATTAGGGGACCCGATAATATTATTATTAGGTGATCTACCGGTTAAGGTAGGTTTTTGGAAGGACATAATTACTAATTAAATAATTTGTGACCCCTAGCAAAACACAACATCCTACTCTATATCAGGTCCCTCTTCAGCTCTGAGTACCCTCTTCCTCCCTTCATTCCGTCCAACATCCCTATCCTGTTCCTTCCCTTTCCTCGTTTGCCCAACATTCTCCCCTCAATCACAATCTTCAACATCCCACTGCCGGTCAGTACACCCTTCATCCATTTTTCCTGCCTCAATAGGATTTCTCCCAACAAACCCCTCTCTTCGCCCACCATACCAAGTACTTCCTCGTTTGTTTTCTTCTTGGTCCATTTCACCTTCTCCATTCTTCTCCAGACCCACATTTCAAAAGCCTCCAGTCTACGTCTATCCTCCTGTTTCAATGAACACGTTTCCGCGACGTACATACAGGCGCTACGTGGTGAGGTGCTACAGGTGATACAGGCGCTGTAGCTACGCTCCAAATTAAAGTTTTTACGAGTCTTTTCTTAATATCCTTACTCAACGTCCCTCTCATCAACTCCCTCCTCCTTGTAAAAGCCTCTTTGCCTAGCGCAATTCTTCTCCTTACGTCCCTACTACTTTGACCGTGTTGGTCCAAAACACTTCCGAGATACGTAAACTGTTCTACCTGCTCTAGTTTTTGCCCTCCTATTTTAATGTTAAGCTTAGCCTTTTTCCTCCTAGAGAATCGCATAACGACCTGATAATACTATAAGAAAATCGATTATCTAAAGGATCGAAGCCATGGTTGTGTGTAATGTTCAAATGCTGGTTTTACTAACGTTTTCCATCAATGATTGTATACAGTCCTATTATTTGGTGGTGTTTTTAATTATGGTGGACGATTGAGAGTTGGAGGCCATTTGGGGATAGGTGGGTATTTTATAAGGGTAGGATAATCAGGGAATGGAGGAACGAAGGGTGGAGAGGGAGAGAAACCAAAAGTACAAACATTGGTCTTTTGTATTGACGAAATGCACCTAGGGGTAACACAATTTAACGTCCTATGTGACGAACGGTGTTTTCCACTTTTAGTGTTCTCTACACACATGTTACTCCAATTAGGGATCGGGATACCTCCGGAATATCCTGCCATCTCCGGCACTCAAACACTAACCCTCGGGGTGGGAAACAAGTACGCTATCTTTCACATCATCCTCCATTTGACTCATTTGTTTTTAATTTTTCTAGTCAAGTTACCAAAGATAACTTGGCCTAACTTTTCAAAAGTTAACTTCACGTTTTCAAATCAAAAATGTGTAACCTCAAGTCACCTCAGGTAACTTGACGTTACGTTTTTAATTGAAAACGCAAAGTAAACCTTTGAAAAGTTTGGTAGACTGAAAGTTAGGGAAAAAAACGTTTCGGTTCTTATTATTGATCTTGTATTCATTTCCATCGTTGAAAGAATTTTTTTATCTCTTTTAATCTCGAACCGAATTAAAATTCATTGGGTATAGCGAAAATTACTCCTTATAAATCAAATTGGAAACCTGCCCCGCGGAATGTAAATGGCAAAGGTTGCAGCAACACAAGGGGCGGAAGAATGTTAATCCATCCTCTAGCGTGGCGGTTTGGTAGTTTTTGTGATGGATGGCAAGGTATTACTCATTTCAACGAGACATCCATATCCGCCTTTATCCGCCCGCGAGTCGAGTGTACTGCCCAGCCGAGTAATTGACATCCTCGTTGTCTCTCTCTTTGTTTTCTTTTTTCGGTGAAGGCGAGAAAAAGTCATCTGAAAGTGGGACGTTGATGACGTATTAGTCTTTCTCTCTTAGTCATCGGGGGAGGAGTGGACCATCGAATGGTGACCGTTTCAAATCAATACGCGCTGCGGTTTGTTATGGTGAAGGACGTCCCTTTTACAATATGCTAAGCCGAGGATATTGAGCATTTTAAGGGTCGCAACACCGGTGTTTCAACTCAAGTCACGAGAAAATATCACCAGTGTCTCTGAGAAAATTCATCCAAGTCTCGCCGGAACCAGGGTTTTGCAGGGTCATGTGTTTCCAATGGAACCCAATTGATAGTGAGACTATGTGAGTTGGAAGGGGGATTTAGCAGTGTCACGTGATGCGCCAAAGATTCGATATATCCTCCAACTTATTGCGACTAGATACAGTCTCTTGTCGATATCAACTCTGACGAGAGTGTTCGCTAAACGGCAATTTAAATAAGAACCACAGGTTTAACCCGTTGTGTCTGAGTCTGTTGAATCCCACGGTGAAATATTTTGGAAGTAAGTTAAGATTATTGAATTTCAGAGAGGATTTTTTGTGGTAAAACTGCATGCTGACCCATTAAATGGTTTAAGTATCAATTATAGATGCGTGCAGTACATTCCATGACATCTTAAAATAGTCTTAACAATTACATGATATACGTGGCGTAAGTAAAAGGTTATGTGCCTGGTAGGGAAAATCGCCCCCTTCCAAACACCGTAGGGTTTGGAAGGGGGCGATTCCTTACCAGGCACCCAAAATGTGTTGCTTAGATATTGTTAACAGAAAGATAGATATCTCAAAGAATGAAAATAATACCAACGTAGTAGTAGTATTTACGGGAGGCGACCGACTGATGAGGTCATTTGCGCCATAGGGGATGGACAGGAAAGGATGAAGGGTGGAGAGAAAAACCCGGCGTCGGCATTAGCCTACTCTTTACGAAAGGCGCCAAGGGGTCTGCAGCTTAACGTCCCATCCGACGGACGGCGTACTCACTCAAAGTGCCCTCCACAAAGCACCTCAAGTAGGGATCGAGATACCTCTGAAAAATATTCAACACCGCTGGGATTTGAACCTGAGCCCTCTGGGTGGGAAGCCAGTACGTTAGCCTCCGTACCATATCGATCCCCATAATATTAAAGGTAAGGAACTGGAGATACGAATGAAAGTCAGTGGGGTATTAATATAATCAGGTTTGTGGATATTCAAGATTTATTTTACGAGTCAGCCAAGGGTTAACAATGATTTCCGAGTGTATTATAAAGCCGTACTGATAGGTATGGGGTTAGAATAACAGTAAGCAACAACACATGCTATGAGTCTTTCAAGAAAGACGAAGGCTAAGTTAAACGTTAAAATAGTAGAGGAGGGGAGAAATTATAACTGTTAGAAAAGTTTTATCCATCTCAGAAAGTTTTTTGGGACCAAAATGATCAAAGTATTAGGACCATATGGAGAAGAACTGAGTCAGGGAAAGAAGCTTTCGCAAGGAGGAGGGAATTGATGGCAGGGTTTTTGAGTAAGGATATTTAGAGAAGATAAGCTAAAACTTGGGTATTGAGGGTAGTTTTGTACAAGTTTTTGTATCGTGTGTGGAAACATGGGTCGTCGACGCAAGGTCATAGGCGTAGATTGGAGAAGTAAATGAGGGAAGAAGACTTAACTTGGCTGATTACACTAGAATTTTTGTTTTTCACGACCATCCTTTCGTCGCCAGGCAACGTCATCATGTGGTGAAAAATAAAAATTTTTGTGGAATCTGCCAAGTTAAGTCTTTTTCCCTCATTTACGCCTAGGGTGAAAGACTTCCACAAAGTTAAAACCTTGAGATAGTGCTTCTTACATCAAGTGCGTCGTAGATTGTGGAGGCTTTTGAGATTTGTGTGCGGTGAAGGTGAAATGGATGGAAAGGAAAGGAGAGGAATAAGTGCTGGGCATGGTGAAAGGGGAGGAGAGAAGATTTGTCGGACAGAGCGCAAAACTTAAGCTAGAAACGTGGATGCTGATCATTTTGCGAATTTAGCTGTTTCGGGGATGAAAATAATATTCACCTTTTGAATTTCATTAATGGCAAAAACTTTTCAAAGAGGGGTTCGGGGGGTTTAAATGGTTCCTTCGCCCCTTCCACCCCCTCACCACCCCACCCCCCTTCCCGTAGACCTTGCGACACTGACGTAAGCAACAGAGCCCACACCGAGGTGGTCCGCTGACCTGTCTCCGAGCACTGCGCGCAGCGACATCTGTCGTCCGTCGGCCATCCTTCCCTCTCTCCTCAACAGACGTGACCACTGTAAGTGTCCACGTCGAAGCGATGCTCATGTCCAGGGGTGCGTGCGAGGATTAATGAGCAACAAAAAAAAAAGAAGAAAATAAAATTAACGAGCGGTGGCCGGTGGAGAGAATCCGGCTCACCTCGACCGGGTGGTGAGGGTCTAAGGCAACACTCTTCTCCCCCCAAAAAGAGGAAGAGGGGGGAAGGATCTTGCAAAATCCAGGGCTGCGGAATTGCGTAGGTTCCCAAAATCCTCTCGGAGATCGCCGTGCTCCAACCCTCCTCCCCCCCGCCTTCCCGCCCCTATCCCCGGGTTATTCGAGAGAGCCACCCCCGGTCGGTCCATCCATCCTTTCCCCCGCTCACCACAACATCCCACTCCACCCCCCCTCCCTCTCACCTCTACCTTCGGGCGTGTGACCTCATAGGCCACAAGGATCCCCCTCAAAGCGTGGGAAGAGAAACCGATCTCAGCGTTCGGCGATATTAAAAGATTTTATTATTTTTTTCCCACTTCTTTCGAAGTCCTGGAGCGTTCGGTCGTATATCAGGAAACTAGGACCCATTCTTATTGGTAGTGGTAGCAGTTATCGGGGAAGGCGACTGACAGCTAAGGTCATTTGCGCCGTTTGAGGATACCACCACCGCAGTTATCAAACCCGAAGTTCGGTTTGATTGGTGAGGGTAGAGCTGACCTAGTGCTAAGCCGAATGGCGTGTGAAAGTCACGCATCAGGGGGTAGTTTAATAGGGGTAGGATGTTGAGGGAATGGAAGGGTGGAGGGAAACCCGGCGTCGGACATTAGTGTACTCTAATTTACGAAAAGCACCAAGGGACCACACAGTTTAACGTCCCGTACGACGGACGGCGTACTGAACTTGAAACGCTCTCTCCAATAAGCGCACCCCCTATAGAGATCGGGATACAGCAAATATTTTCGGCTTGCCCATAATGCCATTAATATTACCTGAAACCGACAACGGCAATAATTCGGACATGACCGAAAGTAGACTTAAAAAAAAGTGCCCTAACTGTGATACTAATGCTAATTTTTAAATAAGAGAGCAAAATATGGAGAAGTTGGAGCAGTTTACCTATCTCGGAAGTGTTCTGGACCAAAATAGCTCAAGTACGAGGGCAGGCTGAACTGAACTGCACACTTGCTTGTAGACCACAAACAAAAACAAATAGCAAGATCGGGCAAAAAATAAATTATAGTACAATTCTTAAGTTT
This sequence comes from Hetaerina americana, assembly GCF_022747635.1. Taxonomy (NCBI): domain Eukaryota; kingdom Metazoa; phylum Arthropoda; class Insecta; order Odonata; family Calopterygidae; genus Hetaerina; species Hetaerina americana. The sequence goes on along the minus strand of NW_027286963.1, from coordinate 2,154,197 downwards.
CAAAATCTTATATTTATTTTTCAACATAGTCACCGTTAAGGCTAACACATTTCTCCCAACGTGTAACAAGTTTTTTCATTCCGTCACTGAAAAACTCTTCCGACTTTTCTCGAATCCAGGACTTGTAAACTGCCTTCACCTCATCATCCGAGGTGTAATGATTACCCTTGAGGTGTCTCTTGAGTTGAGGAAAAATATTAAAATCGCGAAGCGCAAGATCGGGGGAATAAGGAGGATGTGGAATCGGTTCGAATTTCAGGTTTCGCAGAGGCTCTCAAGTTGCGCGCGATGTGTGTGGACGAGCGTTGTCTTGTTGCAAGATAATTGGCGACAAGCTGCCTTTAACACGACAAACTCGACGTCGGAGTTGTTTTAGAGTCAGTATATACTTACTCATTCTCATTTTGAATCAAATCTTCGACGATTTTACGATGTTTATCGTCTGTGGCAGTCATCGGACGTCCGCTGCGTGTTTCATCAATAATTATGGCTTTTCGAGGCTCGCAACCACGAAATTTTACTACCCATCGATTTGCAGCAAACCTATTAACAGCATCGTCATCATCAACAACCTTTAAACGACGATGAATCTCAGTAGGAGTCACGTTTTCAGCAGTTTCAAATTCGATAACAGCACGCTGTTATCACGCACGCACGCGTTGACATAGCACTAGAACACGTCTCCATACTTCCACTTCTCAAAATACACTGGATGAACGCAACGACCTCAAACTTACACATGCCTATTGAGGGGGAATGTTACTTCCGCGTACCACCGTGACCCGCTTCTGACGGTCATTTCTTTCGGGCTTCACAAGCATGTGTGCATTACATTTCAGCCTACCCTCGTAGTAGGAACTTAGGGATTGCTTTTGGCAAAAAAGTAGAGAATTGATGAGTTAGACTTTAGGTAAGGATGATAAGAGAAGGCTACTCCAAACTTTGGTAATGGTTAAAAGGAGAGACACACATTATAGAACATTAATCCCATTGCTTTTAATGAAAGGCGTATAACAAACTTTAACGTCTCATGCGATGGGCTGCGTATTTCACTTTAACTGCTCTATCTACACATGGCACATCAATTAGGGATCGTTGTACCTCTCTGAAAGAAGGAAGTACTGCCATATCTGGGATTCGAACCTTGGCCTGAGGGGTGGAAAGCCAAGTTCATCCATCCTTCGTGGGTATTAATTTAATTCCCGTCGTGGTGTCCCTCGCTCGAATGAAATATGACTTGGGTCACATCACAGGGAAAGTCTCGGAGAACAGAGTATAAATTTGTTTCCAACCGTTTTGTAAACGCAAACGTCGCATTCATGAATTTAGAGAGAATTTCGGGATAAAGGGGGGTGGGGGAGGTTGTAGGTTTTCGTGTTTTCCGTATCTCAATTCTCGGAGACAATGCGTTCCTTGTTCTTTTCCGTGAATAATTGGACGTGTTCCGCCCCACAGGAATTTGAACGTCCTTAAACTTGAACCGGTCTCCCGGGGAATGCCTTTTTTTTAAATATTCACTCCAGATGAAGAAAAATAATAATACAACAAAATATCAGACAGACAATTGTATGTGGCGTCGTGCTACGTATGAATCGCTTCGCTGTTCTAAATGATGTTCCTGGCATTTTTGTTTTAGTCCACACTTATCTCTCGTAAAATAAGTTTCCTTGTGAAATCGATCGGTCATTTCCTCACGTGCCTTGCTGTTTCCTGGGTGAGGTGCCGTCCTTAATTCCTTTCCTCGGTCGCTCATAAGTCGTTCCGAAGTTACTTCGGGGTGATACATGGACTAATTGAGGGCGGGTGGACCCCCCGTGCGAGCATGTTACGTGCACGAGCGTCTTTGTATATAACATATATATATATATATATATATATATATATATATATATATATATATATATATATATATAACGATTGTACGGAAAAACTCACCCGAGCGGCACAATAATGGGCTGGCACATTATAACACAAATAGAATAGCAACATTTAAAAGGACACTCAAACTGTGAGTGTCTTTTTACAGTGGGTGTGTCCTTGTAAATGTTGCTATTCTATTTGTGTTATATTGTGCCTGCCCATATATATATATATATATATATATATATATATATATATATATAATATTATATATTGTGCCGCTCATGTGAGTTTTTCCGTACAATCGTTTATATATATATATATATATATATATATATATATATATATATATATACACACACACACACACATACATTCGTACATATATGTGTGTGTGTGTTTTTGTGAATGCCTGTTTGGTATTTCTGTGTGTGTGTATGAATGAATATACGTATGAATATAGTATGTATTAGCTAATATATCTGCATGTATGGCTGATGCCCTGACACACGCCCTTACGGTGGGAGTGGTGCGTGCGTTTGGGTGTTTCAAATGTGGGGATTAAACCTCAAGGTTGTGCATATAAGGCGGATTTTGAGTCAAAAGTAGTTTGGTGTGTTATTTGTATTGTAATTTTTAGTACCCTGAAAGCCACCGCTAGAGTGTGTGGCAGGTCCTGAATACACACCTGTCTAATTTTGACCCGAATATTACCCTTCCGCAGTCGGTCAATTTTATTCTGATCTCTATCTGTTCTACACTTAATCTCTCTAATTTGATTGACGTGATCTGTCCTACCGTTGTACGATGGGGATAATAATACATTTTCGATATCATTGGTAAAGAGACATTCTTTCAATATATTCAAGAGTTACCATGTAGAGTAATCACCCCCTGCCACATACCGCATCACTGATTTGCAAGGTCCCATGTAAGCATGTATGAAACTTCCTTCTTTTCTGTCAGCAGTTGCTGTTCTCTTAGGATTGTTTTATCTATTGTTTTGTTTATTTTCTCTGTTAAATCCCTTGAAATCCCTCGTCCCAATTTGTTCAACCGTGAACTCGGGATTAACACCAGCTGAAACCACCCGACTTCTTCCGTGCGCCTTCTCCTTTCTTTCTTTCTTTCTTTCTTTCTTTCTTTCTTTCTTTCTTTCTTTCCTCCTGTCCTTTCCTGAGCGTCTTGGTTTGCAACATGATTTTCTGCCTCCGCATCAGATTCCCCGCGCGGAGTCAGCGAGATCTAATTTGTCGGGTGTGGGTTCGCCATACGTGGCTCGACTCGGGGAGTTCACGGCGCGTGTCCGCGAGGTTTAATTGCGACCTCTGCCGGTGAGAGCGGAGAGGGAGAAGGGGGAAAAGAGACCGTTCACCCCCCATCGCGCCCAATCGTTATTCGCCTTTCCCGACGAACGGGCGAGAGGAGTTTGTCCCCGGCTAATGTTCGCCCCGACATTCCTTCTCCATCGAGCTCTTTTGACGTTGCGTAACGTTGGAAGGGGGGAGTTATGGAAACTCATCCGGAGAAAAATGCGAAAAAATTTATTGTTGCAACGTCAGTTCTCGCGTCAGCAGGTAGTCACATTCTTTTCGCTCTTGGTCGAGAGTGACGTGGTTGATTTTTTTATATGAGTAAATCGTGCTTTTCGTCCATAGAGAGTGAAAGATAGAGGGAGCTGGGGATTAAATATTATCATTGTTTAGCATTAATTTTGGTTTTTTAATAAAAAAGTGAGATTGGTTACTTCTGATTTTTTTTATGGTTATGCACCGTTTAAGGTTTCAACAAGTACTCGAATCTGTCTGTTAACGACGCATCTATGGTTGCAGCACTAGCGCCATTACGTGTTATAAATTACTTGTCAGAATTTGATCGTGTTACAGTTTTAAAACGTTGTTATGAGAAACTGAGTAGCGTACCAAATTTATTAAGAGGAGCTAGACTCGGAATCACTCACGGGGTGAAGGTTAAATTGCCGATTACATGCATTGGAAGGATGTTCTTTTACAGATGATATTGAAAATGCATTATTACCCCCATCGTACTACGGTAGGACAGATCATGTAAATAAAATTAGAGAGATTAATTGTAGAACAGATAGATTTAAGACGTAATTTTTTCCCTCGAAAGACAAGGGATCGGAATAACATTTTCCGACCGCTCTAGGGGAGAAAAGTATTTCGACTCAAAAGTATTCATGTGTGTTATCACTCCCTGCCACACTCCCTGGTGGCGATGGATTTTAGGGTACTATTTTTGTGAGGCTAACATACTTTTAGTTTAATTTCACAGGTCGTGCAAAATAAATAATAGTAGTACAATCTTCACCATATACGATATACAAAGAATTTAGACAATCAATACAACATGCAATTACAGGTAATCATTATCATAAACCTTATTGATATGATCTTCATGATATACAATAGTAGCATAAATTAAAAATAAATACATGGAATACTCATTCTGGTCTTCCAAAGCCAGTCGATTTATGGCTTGACAGTAGGTACCTCATAAACAAAAATTATATCTTAAAGTGTTGTAATTATAACGCTTCATATATTGTATCACGTTTCCTTCAAAGCCCTAATCCATTCTGTATAATAACCAGTATTTTACTTTACCACCTATTTCAGTGTGTCTTTCACTAGCCTTAGCCTCCGAAACTAGTCTAGTTTATCATCCCAACTGCGACTGCAAACCTTTGTCCAGCAAAAGTGGAGAAACCGTCAAAATACATTTTAAAAAATTTTGGAAATAAAAAATATTTTAGAGTGAATACACAGCGGACAAAGTTTGACCCGAACATAACCCTACCGCGGTCGGACAATTTTATTCAGATCCCTAATTGTTCGTGGAAAAAAGGACATCTTAAATCCATCTGTTCTACACTTAATCTCTCTAATTTTACAGATATGATCTATGTATCCTACCGTAGTACGATGGGGGTAATAATACATTTTCAGCATCACTGCTAAGGAGACATCCTTCCAATTTATGCAAGAGATTTAATCTGTAATTTTTCCTACCTTGTCCGCTCTGACAACGTTATCCTGATCCCTTGTCGTTCGTGAAAAAAGGTATCTTAATCTATCTGTTGTACATTTACACATAATAATGCACATGACATTTACACCTTATATACATTACAACAATACATATACATTTACACATTATATGTATGACAACAATACACATGACAATGATACTCATGACAATTGCACATGATAAAAAAATTCCCGCTGAGAACGATGTTCATTTTAGTTTTTATTTCGATTCATTTTTATGGTAAGTTATCGAGTGTTCAATAGATAGTAAAACACGAAAATATATTTTCGGACCGACTTCGACGTTGCCGATTTGGCACGCGACAGCGATACGGAATAGATGATCCTCGTAAGAGAAATGCATGTTGATTTACGCTAGAGAAAAAGTGTAAAAAAAGTCTGCATGTTTATCGGGTTAAAAGCCGTGGATGTGAATCCAGTAAATGAATATCCTCCCGTGTTAGTATTTCATGTGGATGTTGTGAATTTAATTTTGAATCGATCCCACAAAGTAACGCGATGTTAAAGTGCTTCCTCGTCATACTTTTTCGAATCATTCCTTAGTTTCTTTCGTAACGAGGTCTGCTGCTGAGTGCATTTGTCATTATGTCGAAACAACACTCCCTACGCGACTGTTTATTGTCAGCTGTCTCAGCTCAACCTTCGGAGCCAGTGAGAGCGCGAGCACACCCCGGAGGGCGACAGGGAAGAGGATCATGCGCTCATTGTCAATGTCGCGCCAGGGCCTTTAAAAACTCTTTCAAGCCCTCACACCTCGTCCACGCGCACTGCCGTTTTTTGTCTCTCGCCCCTGCCACAAGAAGTTGCCATCAGGCCTCCGTGATGAACTCGGGCATGCGCTGTATTTAATTACCGAATTATTCCAAATAATCCAGGCGCTTGTACTAAAGTAAAGGCCTGGAAATCCGTGGTTTGTTCGAAGTAGGTATTTTCTATGTGTGTGTGTATATATATATATATATATATATATAAAGTCGAAGTCTTATATATATATATATATATATATATATATATATATATATATATATATATATATATATAGTATATATATGTATAATTATATATAAGTATATACAGGGAAAGGAACTGGCCCCCCTACCCTGATGTGTGAATTTTCACGTCGTGTAGGGCTTAGTACTAGGTGATCTCTACCATCACCTACTAAACCGACCTTCGGGTTGGTTACTGTGTTTATGGTTTATATATATATATATATATATATATAAAACTTATGTTAGGGTCTCACGGATGTGAATAATAATGTATATGAAGTTAGCACTAGCGATCAAGTACGAAAACACAAAAAAAAAAGAAAAACTCACCATTTTTCGAATTTTTGGTGGTACAACCCCCTTTCTCAAGGAAGAGAAGGAAGGAAATTTGTTTCTGCCATCTCTTCCTGTATGTATGTGTGTATATATATATATATATATATATATATATATATATATATATATATATATTTATTTATTTATTTATTTATTTATTTATATAATCTCGTACATATAATTGTAACTAACATTGAATAAAAATGTAATTTTTGATGTTGCATGCCTGGTTTGTTATTAACCCCGACAAACACTCAAGCGGTGGCTTGCTGGATACCCTGTAGATGTGTTAGAAATTATAGTCTTAACAGGTTTGAGGGTAGATTTTTCGATCCCCTCCCATTAGGGTCCGAATCTGGAAGATAACTCTGGACATCCACGTCCAAATATACCCTATCTGCTCGATTTTCTGATTAGTAGAACTTTGTCTCGAACCCCAAACGCCAAAGGGAAAGGAAACGGTCCCTTTGTTTGAAACCGCAGACGCCAAAGGGAAAGCCGATGGTCAGTCTCCTTACCCCATAATGTTTGAATTTCGCACGTTGAGAGAGAAAAGCTTAGTGCGTGGTCGGAATCTCGCATTTGAATACGATTTTGGGACCCATCGCCCAAATGATGTTGGATCAGTGGGAGTTGGAATTCCACTCACTAAATCGCTGGAAAGATTTCCATGCAAAAGAGCATTCTTCTTACTTCATTTCATCCTCGAAAATCTTAATCTAATAGTCGTTTTGAAAAAAAAACAGATTAAGATGCTTCGAAACTTACGCGGAAGATTTGTGTGTGTCATTATAATCGTCAAATTACTGCTCATGATTTCATGTGTAAAATGGAAAATAACATTCTCAATCGATATTGATAACAATTATCCTCCAGAACTTGGGAAAGAAAGCTACTATCCCCTGATACAATTGCAAAATGAAAATGGACGTTTTATTCAAGTGGTTGGAGGTTTGGACTATTGACCATATGGCACCGGTTCTATTCCCGGGCACACCTCAGGGCCTCTCTGCTAGCTGTTCAATTTTTTAGATTCTAGATTCTCCTCGGAAACTATAGGTGGCACAGGGAATAAGAAACTGCCCTCCCCGTTTTACGCTCCTGATGAGTGAATTTCACAAGCCGTTGGACGTAGTCCTAAGTGAGCTCTACCCGCACTACACTCGCCTAACAACCCAACCTTTTTATTTATTTATATTAGTACCCTGCCAGCTACCGCTAGGGTGTGTGGCAGGGGGTGATATACACACCAGACGAATTTTTACCCGAATATCACCTTACCGCGGTCGGATATTATTATTCTAATACCTTATCGTTCGTGGAAAAAATGACACCTTAAATCTAACGGTTCTACACTTGATCTCTCTCATTTTACTACCATTATTCTCTCCTACCGTACTACGATGGGGTTAATAATACATTTTCAACGTCACTGCTAAAGAGACGTCTTTTCAATTTATACACGAGATTTAATCTGCGCTTCGTGAGTGATTCCCAGCCTAGCTGCTCGAATATTTTAGATACCCTACTAAGTATATCATGAAAACGTTTTGCAAATATAGCTCCTCTACGCCTCACGCAATACAAATCGGCAATTAATCCAAATTCGTGAGGATCCCATTAATATTTGCAGCATATTTTAAATGAGGCCTAACGAGTGGAAGATAGCATTTCTCATTGACCTTTTTATCACATTTACCCAGTACTCTTCTAATAAATCCTAATTTTATGTTAGTTTGTCCACATCTTCCCCATACGTGTTTCACCCTGGGGAGAGATCGTGAGTGAGGGTAACGCATAAGTATTTAATCTATTCTACACATTCCGTTTCTGTTTGCCCGGGGCAGTAGGCGTTCGGGAGGGAATTGCTCTTTTTCCAAAACTTAATCACTACCCACTTTTTTTAAGTTTAAGTCTAATTGCCTATTGTGGCACCAGCTTGTATAGCAATTAGGTCATCTGATAAAGCTGCTGTGTCCTCAGTAATGCGGATTAAGGGATAAACCTCTGAATCGTCGGGGCAAATAAACGTATCTTACTGGTGACTACGGAGACAATGTCATTAACGTACAGTAGGAATAAAGGAGGTCCGATAACACTTCCCTGGGGAACACCTGTGGTAACTTTTGCTGCATTTGAGTGAACTCCCAACTCTTAAGGTTGTATATTGTGGTGTGTTGTTTTTTGATGGTAAAAATTCGCTTATGAATTCTTCAGGGCATTGCTAAAGATCGGTTTTCAAGTAGAGAAATTCGATAGAACACAGTCGTGTGTTGGAATCAATTAAAACAATTTTTAAATAGATAAAGGCGAACTGAAAACTGTTGATCATCAGTAACATTAATAAATTTTCTTGTAAAGATTCTTTTAGACGTAGGTGTTGCTTTAGATAAATAATGTTTATAAACTTAAGACGTCTCTCCACTGTTCTTGGTTCCTCATCCAAAAACGAGCATGGAAAAGGAAAACAAAATTCGAATTAATCTCACGGCATAGGAAACCTTTTCGATTATATTATTCGATGCCTTTGGAATATCCCATTCATTCCCGTCGGACATTTTAACCCTTCGGTGGTCATTACGAATTTAAATTTCGGAGACGAACCCTTAAATAAATCAGCACATTTTTACTCTCCGTCGTCGTTGTAATTGTTTCGCAGTCGGTTACCATATCCTTTTATTTTTCAGGGTCCCCTCTTAGCAACCCACACACACACACACTCCTCCACGAAGCCGTTTACGGGCAGTAGGGGGTCTGGATGGGCGCCGAGCTGACTGGAAAGCTCGAGCGTCACGAATAAATTTGCGGCCCCGAAGCGGGCGTTTGCGTGGGAGGGTTCACCCACGGGGTCGTGTTCGCCTTCGGCCGGGGACAGTGGGGTCTGGTGAGGGAGCCAACCCGTCCCTAATACCTCTTTGTGTCCTGTTTTGCAGAGTAGAAAGGGGGACCTTGGGAGGGGGTTGGACGGAATGGGGGAGAATTGAGATAAGGAACTGCGGGCGAAGGGAAAGAGAATGATAAGGTAAGGGGAAGTAAGGAGGGGTTTCAAGGGAAAGAAGGGGATTTGGTTGGACGGGAAGGGGGCGGTACTTCGTTCTCTCAAAGCCAAGTTGGCATCTGGCGTTCCCATCTGATTCGTCAAGGCGGACGCCATGTTAGGGTTAAAGTGTTTTTGATTTATGCAACTGGAGCAGGGAAATTCGTGCACAGGCCAGGTTTACGTTTAGTAATTAAATTTTTATACGTCCCCGGGTTGTTTCCTCTCGTATGTATTTTCGCATTTAGGTAAGCAGTACGTGGCGTAGATATTTGTTGAAAGGTTACGCAGTACACTTTCATGCAATCAGACGGGTGTTCAAAAGAACATTTATATTGAGGAGACTAGAACGGGATGTGCTTTAGAAAATGTATAGAAACTTTTTAGCGCAGATTATGTTTCAACGGAGTTACGTCATTGATTTAGTTACATGAATATAAGTGCATCATAGAGAATACTGGTGAAGGAATGGCCCATCTACATCTAAACAATACCCTGCAAGCAGCCACAATGGTGTTTTGCGGGAATTTTCGAAACTTCATATATATATATATATATATATATATATATATATATATATATAGTACAATACACAGTAACACATAATATAGAAACACAAAAAAAGAGAACACTCACACGTATTTTCTTGATATTTCGACGGAAACAATCCGTCTTCCTCTGAAGATATAGAAGTAATTACTTCTATATATATGTGTGTGTGTGTGTGTGTGTGTATACATACATATACATATATATGAAAAAATATGTATTTTTATGGGTGTGTGTATATATATATATATATATATAAACATAAACCATAAACACAGTAATCAACCCGAAGGTCGGTTAAGTAGGTGATGGTAGAGATCACCCAGTACTAAGCCCTATACGGCTTTTAACGGAGTCATCCGCTCATATCCATTTCAATGCAAAAATTTCAGAGTTTAAAAATCGTTCGCCTTGACTGAGATGCGAACCCAGATTTCAGAGTTTAGGAGGACACCTGGATAGCTTAACATAGCTAAAGCACTCGACCGAACATTGAGGGATCCGGGTTCGAATCCTGGTCAAGGCGAATGATTTTTACACCCTGAAATTGTTGCATTGAAAGTCACTTAAGATAACGCCCCTGTCTTCTTTCCCCTTAGGAAAGTACGAGATTAAAAGGGTGTGGCAAAATTGAGACTCCTTTTTTATGCTTTAGAATCATTCGTTCGCGAAGATTCCTTTTTTTCTCCTGAAATGTGTGATCATACGCAAGATGATAGACGTAGTGGAGTGGGTCGGTGTAAACATTTCGCATATTATTTGGAAATGCAACGAAATGACTTTGAAGGTTTACGTCCTCAGAGGATGCTACATACGGCGAGCCTTTAAAGGAAGAAAAGGGAAGAGGGTTTTCTTTTTGGACGCTTGCCCTCGACTTCCAGGCTGAAATCAGCATCACTGTGCGATGCCAAGATGCCCAACGGCCCAGAAAATAAGAGGTTGATGAGGGTCGCTGGAGGTAAATATTTTCCGGTAGGATGAAGTACAATTTGTCGAGTAATTGGGAGAATTTCAATAGTGTCGCACTTTAACCACGAAAATATTAGGTATTATGAAATTTGTCGTCTCTGGCGTAACTTAATGGAATTTACCCAGAGTATTGTAATGAATAAAGTAAATTTGTAATTACACACACGCATACGCATTTGTAATTAAAACACGACCTAGTTTCTGACGTTAGAAGTAATTAAAAATTACTTATTAATTATTTCTTTCATTTAAAAAAATCAATTAAAAAACATCTCTTGCGAATGTTTTCAAACCGATTCCCTTTCGCTGCAAATGTAGTTAAAAAAAATAATTTCAATCGTACTCCAATTATTCTTACCTTAATGTTTGTTTTTTTTTGGAATGAATCGATTCTTTGTCATCCTTCCACACCTGATTTGTCTCCATGGCAACACTGAGAAGTTCCCAGTTAGATTATTCAAAAGTACGTTGTCTTTCTGAAATATGTGCAAGACTTTTCCGGTGGTGCATTTTTATGGATAGCTTTCGGAAAAGTAGATAGAACACCTGTTTATTTTGTATCTGGAAGATGTGAAATATGGTTCTGTATGACGCTAGGCGTGCTAACGAGGTTAGCTGCGCATGAAGTATGTTACGACTTGAGTGTCAGCAGTCCTCCCGCGTAGCAGTGACCATCTTTTGGGTCAAGAGTGTAGAGCCTTTAGTTGATTGATCTAATCGCCAATATTGCATTTCTGTCGTCGAGTAGCGGTTCTAGATAACCTCTTCAACAGTGGCCGCTTTATTTCCACAAATGTGTATGCATATGTTTGTGTATGTATGTGTATGTGTGTGAATATATATGTATCTTTCTATATATATATAGAAAGATACATATATATATATATATATATATATATATATATATACATATATACATATATATACATATATATATATATATATATATACATATATATATACATATATATATACATATATATATACATATATATATACATATATATATACATATATATATATATACATAAGTATATGTGTGTATATATATATATACACATATACTTATGTATATATATATTATATATATATATAAGATGTTCTTGTGAAATTAGAATATGTAAAAGGCCAGTATTTATGGCATACTCTCAGCTCGGAAGTTCGTCAGTGGCCTCTTGCATTAAAATCATGGGACATTTTGACTGATTTGACTGGGGACTCTTTAGAAACTTGACGTGATAAGACCAGACAATTCACACCGTCGTTACCCTTAAGTACAATTTGCTATTGTGTTTGTTTAAGCCCCGACTAGATTTACTCAAAATGCCCATAAACGTAATATCACATATCACAGATAACTCATTATTTTACCCTGCTAAATTTAGGCGTTCCATAATCGCATCTAAAATCAATGTTATTTTCCTCCCTCTACCTCATTTTCCCAGTATTCTCTCCTCTCTATAATAGTCTTCAGAATCCCATTGCCTCTCATCATCTCCAGTATCCCATTGTCCCGCCTCCTTCAAATTTCTCCCAACAGTTGTCTGTCCTACCTCATCACGCCTCCATCTATTCTGATTCCATTTTGAAATTGCCACCAAGGATGCTAATCGTCCCCTGAAGGTTTGTGCCCATCCCATTGGGAACATGGTCAAAGGCACCATAAGGGAAGATAGCCGCAAATCGACATGTTTAAAAGGGGTATGATTCCTGCCTCTCCCCGCCGTGCACTCTTTGAGGTCGTCCCTTTCTAATTGAGTAATTATTTTCTCGACTCCTCCCGTGTTTACGGCGCACAAATACCACATTGAGGGTCGGAGTCAAGCTCCCTTGAGGTCGAGGGTGTGAGAATGAAGGTGTGAGTGTGTGAGTGGTGTGGTGGGTGGACGGGGCGGGACGGTCGACTTGTCGTCATTCCCAAAGCACACGAGCACACATTCTCTGTCGAGAGAATGTGCGGACAGAACAAGCGAAACTTTGTGTCGGTTAGGGACACGCTGGAATTCATCGACGGAACTATCACGGTTTGAGGCCCCAACTTCATTATGTCACGCGGAAACTTGCACAGTCGAACCAAATGGTTGATGTAAACTCTCTTCCGCACCTATCTACATCTCCATGATTCCCGCAAGGCACCACTGTGGTGTGTGGCAGGGTATGCTTCCTCACCTGGGATTAAACATTAACATTAAGTTTTGCTTAAAATATTAGTTAACGGAATAAAAAATTCGAAATAGTTGGAATAAAGGAGATGATTTTAACTAATGTGCTGCATGCACTACGATATTTAAGTGCAAAATACTGTCTACACATGCGATAAGATATGTTTGTAGTAAGGGGGGTCATTAATAAGTGTTGCATGAAACATTGATAAAATACTAGACTACTTGGAATCATATAAGAGGGGTACCTTTCGTCCCCAGCGCTGTCGTTAATTGTTATAGTCATCCCATGTATGATGAGGAAATGATATCTTAAATATTTTAGTTCCAAACTTGATCTCTTTATTCTTATTTTTATAATCACCTTTAACGTGTGTGTGTGTGTGTATATATATATATATATATATATATATATATATATATATATATATATATATGCATACGCGCACGTTATTCTTTCTTCTCTCCCTTGAGAAAGGTGGGAGCGCCATTGAGAATTGGGAATACGTGTGATTTTTCTTTTTTGTGTGTTTCTGTTTTGGTTCGCCAGTGCTATCTTGGGGTATTATATATATATATATATATATATATATATATATATATATATATATATATATATATATATATATATATATATATATATGTATATATATATAATAATAATTATTATTATTAGGTAATCTACCGGTTAAGGTAGGTTTTTGGATGGACATAATTACTAATTGAATAATTTGTGACCCCTAGCAAAACACAACATCCTACTTTACGTCAGGTCCCTCTTCAGCTCTGAGTACTTTCTTCCTCCCTTCATCCCGTCCAACATCCCTATCCTGTTCTTTCCCTTTCCTCGTTTGCGTAACATTCTCCCCTCAATTACAGTCTTCAACATCCTACTGCCGGTCAATACTTCCGTCATCCACTTTTCCTGTCTCCATAGGATTTCTCCCAACAAACCCCTCTCTTCGCCCACCATACCAAGTACTTCCTCATTTGTTTTCTTCTCTGTCCATTTCACCCTCTCCATTCTTCTCCACACCCACATTTCAAAAGCCTCCAGTCTACATATATATATATACATATATATATATATATATATATATATGTATGTAATATGTATGTATATATATATACGAGGGTCATCCGGAAAGTAGTACCCGTTCGTGCCGCATGAAGTGCTGACGACGCGAGTAGCCGCTGAACGAGGTCAGATAGCTTCAGTGGCTTGTCTGCCTTCTCTGAGCCAAGTTGCGTGACGCTAGCATTGCCTGTGTTGTTTCTGTGATTGTTTACAATGTTTAAAAAAATTGAGAACGCCGCCAGTTGTGAAGTGAGGGCAGTGATTAAATTCCTCAATGCAAGAAACGTTCGCCCATGTGATATTCATCGCCAATTAAAGGAGGTGTATGGAGACAATGTAATGGACGAGTCGTCTGTTCGGCGGTGGTGTCGCAACTTCAACATGGGGAGGGGGAACACACGACGATGAGCGTTCGGGGAGACCGTCTGTCATTACAGACCAACTGGTGAGCTCAGTTGACGAATTCGTGAGGAACGATCGGCGCGTCACAATTGATGACATCTGTGAGCATTTTCCCAATGTTTCTCGAACAATTGTTCATGAAATTGTTAAACACCATCTGCATTATGCAAAAATTTGTGCAAGATGGGTCCCTCGCGTATCTCAATGAGCTGGCGGCGAAGGACTATGCAGCAGGAATACAGAAACTTGTCACACGTTATGACAAATGCCTTAATTTGCTTGGAGATTATGTTGAGAAGTAGTTTAAAGTATCCTCTTTCAAATAAAATTTTTTATGTTTGTTAATATTTACTTTTGTGTCTTTATTTCACGAACGGGTACTACTTTCCGGATGACCCTCGTATATACACACACACACGTACATACACATAGGATGCGGCCCTTGGATCCGGACAAATTTCAATTTAAATTTCCCGCCATATCGTAGTTCTTCTGGAGGTCGCCATAGGCATTCTTGGAAGCTATAGGCATCTAGTAGACAGTCATAACCTCAAAATGGGCGAGATGTTACGTACAAGTGCGGATTACAATCGAAGAGTCGCTATTTTCGAAAGTGTTCGCGTTGGGCGTTATATTTTATCGAAATAGTTCGATTCTTCTGGTACCCTAGATCAACTGTTTACGATATTGTGGCCAAGTATAATGCTTCTTAGAAGTTTGGGGAAGGTTTCATAAACCTTGTGAGGATATCTCTTTCGAGGAAATACCTGCTTGTCAGGATTTAAGCGCCGCACCCGGGATTTTATTATAATGAAGCGTAAATCATAAATGTACTGTTTTTACCTCGAAAGTGCTGGGACAAATGTAAGAAATTTACAGTCTTTTTAACGACTCAATCTTAATCTTGTAGTTCCGGCAGTGATCTTTTATTCATTCACCCTGTTCTACCGCATAAAAAAATGGTCCTTGGAAAGTCTTGCACGACTAATCCACACATCACAACGCTAATTTCCCTTTTGCTTACCCCTACGTCTAGGAATAAGGAATAATAATAACAAAAGAGAGTGTTAGTGTAAAGGGGACAGACAGTAATGGGTTCAGATTGGGTAGTTGTAATCACCCTCGCCACTCACCCTCCGCCTCTTCTCAAGTCGACCTCGTGAGAGAGAGAGAGAGATCTGATTTCGGTGTGACCTGAGTGTGTTCGTCGACGCCTTTCCCTTAAAGGGTTGGATGGGAATCTCCGCCCGCGGGTGGGGGGGTGGAGGTGAAGAGGGGGATATTCTGGGTGTGGGTGGAAGGGCAATGCCACATATCGACACACGGGAAAGCCAGCGTGGGAGTAGTGGGGGAAATGGTCCCTCTTGGTGGGATGCGGACAGGGAGAGTGAGTGAGTGAGTGAGTGGTTGGTTCGGAGGAGAGGGATTGGGAAGAAGACTGTGGGGAAGGAGGTGGAAATGTTTGGGGATGGTGTGAGAGAGAGAGGGGGGCGGGGTGAAACAGATAAACACGGCTTGCGGGGGGATGGGAAAGAGGGAAAGGTTGAGGGGAGGGAGAGAGATGTGGAGGTGGGTGGGGGAGGGTTTTGCGGGAGGCATTGCCCCTCGACCCTGCTCCCTTCTCCGTGCTGCTGCGTTCGATTTTACGCGCTTTTGATCGATCGCCTTCTCCACACCTCTGGCCCTTTACCGCCCCTCTCTCTCTCTTGCGCCATGCCGTCGCAGCCCTTCCCCTCGCGCCTCCACACACACACAAACACACCCTCTCCCCAACTTTCCTCCCTAACCTCCCCTCCAACACCCTCCTCCCACGCCGCGCCCGGCTCCTAAACCAACCCCCCCCCAACACCTTTCTCCCCTCTTCGGAGTGAAACTTCCCCCCCAGCAAACCACCCTCCCTCCTCCAGTCACACTGCCTGCCTGGCGCTATGGGGAGGGTCTGAGGGAAGAAATGGTGGCGCACGAAAGCTCGCTCAGGGTTCTTGCCGTATCCTGGGGGTTAGGCACAGGGTGGGTATGGTAGGGTGGGATGGGACGGGGAGGTGGGGGGGTGTCTTGAAGAAAAATCCGCTGTGTCCTCAGGAGTCTTTTGAGTGTGTTTGTGTTTGTGCAGGGTCGAAACAAAATGTTCATTTCGATTATCGTTTATTTTTATCTGTAGAATGCGATATATCGAATCGAGTGAAGAATATCATTCGGTGAATATTTAACATTTTCACACATCGATACTTTTTTATATTGTTTTGAGATTTTTTTTGTCTTAGGCTCATTTTAAAAAAAATATTTTTGGCGCATTGTTAATAAAAAAAAATTTTTGTGGAATACAGTGTATATTTAATTGATTTGTGCGGATTTTTTTCGCAAAGTTAAATAATTATGTAATGTTTTTTATGAAAAAAGTTTCGATGTCAGTGAGTACTCCATTTATGTGTCAATAAAGGTCTTACTCAAGCAGTTGATCATTCGGTTTTGAGGTCGTATCTACTTGCGTCATCTCTTTGTTTTTTTTGGAAATCGTTAAAAAAAATTCCATCATAATACCGTGTCTTGATGTTTTCATTTCCTAATGGACTCTATTCAAAGCGGTCAAGCTGGGACAAAGTAGTGCCAACTTGAAATATTCATCACGTAGCGCCTTTCTGATTTAATCGCTTTTGGGTCAGTGAGATCTATCGAAAAATTTAATGTGCTATATATATATATATATATATATATATATATATATATATATATATATATATATATATATATATATATATATACACATAGGTATATATGTGTGTGTGTATATATAGTTATCGTTTTTGCGTTATATATCGAAAGATAAATGTCTTTGTGTCATCAATTGTAATTATCGATACATCGATGGACATACATCGATGTATGCCCGAGTTAATTTGGTCCATCGTGAGATTAATAACAATTGATTTCAGAGTTAATGCGATACATCGATGCATATACATATATATTATTATCAGTGTATCGCAAAGTTAAATCGATGCATGTATCAATATCGAAATATCGATAGGCTTCCGTAGGCGTGTTTGTGTGTGTTTCGTGTGCAGCAGGGCCGTCTCCTTTTCCTCCCCCAGCACACGCCACCAACTCCGCCCACGCTCAGCCGCTCTGGAACCCCTCTCCCTGTCCCCGCTACCCCTTCGCCCTGCTCCCCAGTCCTCCCTTCCTCTCTCTCTCTCGAGCGCCCCCCCGCCCCCGGGTTCTTCTCCACCCCTCTCGAAGGAGTCGGCGGCAGTTGAACAGTGGCCGTCGCTACAATCTCCCACGCTCTCTGAAGGGGAGAGAGGCCCCGGCGTCCTCTTGTCGGAAAGAGCGTCGTCGTTTGGTGAGGATGATGCCGTCGTCGCTTCGTGTTGGTTGTGCGTTCGTCGACAGGAGGCTCGGGGGTGTGTTTCAGTGTCGGGCACTGTGCCTCCTTCCCTGAGAGAGGGGGAGGGAAGAGGAGGCGTGACCCGTGTACCCACATATATATATATATATAAATTCCCCCGCCCCGCTCTCGAGGGTGTGTGTATGTGTATCTGTGTGTGGAAGAGGGTAGAAAGGACACCACCGCTCTTCCATAAGACCACCGCAAACACGTCACGAATAACTTACCCCCCCTACTCTTCCCCTCCAAACACCAAACTCTATACCGTCTTATTGAATCAAGTGAGGGGGGGTTTTTGGTTCGCCTGATTTATTTCTTATCCTGTTCACTCTTTAGTTTTCATTACCATTTCGAGTAAGTTGATTTTTGTTTTCTCGAAGAAGTCTTGTTCGGAGTTTTACCCAACCTACTCCCTTTGGTCCTATCTCTCTCTCTCTCTCTCTATATATATATATATATATATATATATATATATATATATATATATATATATATATATATATATATATATATATATATAAACCGCCCTCCCCTCCCCCTCCCCCAATTGCCTCCCAGCCGCACCTGACCCCCATCGCCGCGGTGGTCGCCCGCTCTGTGACGTATGGATTTTTCCCCACCGCCGCCTGCATCGCCGCTTGGATAATATTAAGCCAGCTGCTTTCCCGTTTGCCCTCCACCCCTCTCCTCGGCAGTAGTCTTCGTCGTCCCGACCGTTCCCCGCATTCTGCACCCCCCCTCTCCCCTACTCTCAACCGGATTCCTCTCTCCGCACCCTTTCCTTTCGTCATCCCCTCAACCCCCGCGCTGGTCACTGGGTGAGAGGCTATCTCTCTCTCTCTCTTCTCCCCTCCCCCCATACAAGAAGGAGGAGGACTCTGTAGGAGGGAAGGTGGTGGAGGAAGAGTCGGGAGGAGGGGTGGTGAATGAGCAACGCCGTCTACTCGAGGAGAAGGTGCGTGCATTCCGTCTTATCTCTACACCGTTTCCCTATCTCTCTTTCGTTCATCCAATGCGGTACTCGCCGCATTAAGGCGCCGGGCGGGGATGGTGGCTGGGCTGGAAATGGGATTTGGGAGTGGTATCTATCTGACTGTGTGTGTGTGTGAATATGAGGGAATATTCCTCAACTCCCAACCCTGTTTCTCTTCCCCGCTTCCCCACAAGCCCTTCCTTCCCACCGGTCTCCGGCCGTCATCTTCATGGTCCGTGTTTTTATTTCGCTCCGCGAGCTGCGATTGAATCGTTGTTCGTGTTTTGTTTGTGTAACTCCCGGCGTTACCGATTGTTTACACCGCGCGTGTGTATCTGTTTTTGTGTGTGTGTGGAGGGGGGGGGGAGGGTTGCTCCCTTCCTGGGTTTCCTCCTTCCTCTATCTCAACCCCATCCCTCCACCCCAAAACCCCACCCATACGCACACAACCCTCTGGACATCCCTTCCCGTCGGTTGCCGAGTGAATCCAGTCTACTTGTTTTTTGGATTGTTGGATTTTTTTTCGGGCTTCAAAAAGGGTCTAATCCTTAATTTTTTTTGAAAGGGTTTCCGATGTTCGAGAGTAGAGCACGCGGTTGAGTTGCGGTTGAGTTAAAAGTTAAGGTTACCTCGATGAGGAGGATTAATATTGTCCTCCCCGAGGTTCGTCTCTCGACGTTGCGACGAAACGTGCGCGTGTTGCTGGCGTGCTTCTTCCGTGTGCGTCGTCAAGGCTCCCAACACGCCTCCTCCTCACTCTCGTCTTGCCGGTGCAGTCGAAAATGGCGGTTGGTTAGGGAGGTGGGGGAGGAGAACGTCGCGGTGACACGTGGTTTCCTCGTTCGGATTCCGATGTCGTATGCCTTTTCGGGCGCTATTGATTGCGTGCGGACGGTGTCGCGTTGAGCATTGGCTAATTCGTTTGACGTTTTTCGGCAAGAGAACAAAGGTTGGAGTGATACGTAATTTGAGGGAATACTTTTCAAATTAATCCAGTTTTATATGACAAATTAAAATGACGGCATTTCAAGTTGGGTTTAATATGTTGGTTGAAATCTACAATAACCTCTCAACAAATTTAAGTAGCTTCGGTCGTGATGCGGCGGAAGTCGAACATAATGAATAACTGATCCTAGCACTTTTCCACTTGATAGTTATCATGTGGAAAAGTGCTGCGATCGGATATTTATTTCACCTATCTAATCGAACTTCGGGTTGATAATTGCGTTTATGTTTTTTTAATGTGAGTATAATCAAATACCAGAGTATACTGAAACAAAATAGGGTATATGTCGGGATGAATTGAAATGGACAGGTAGGCAAACAGACAAGGAAGTTCCAAGAAACTGCGGGAGATGCCGTGACAGTAACTTTTTTTTAACGGAGTCATCCGCTAAGTGTGAATTACAGTGCAACAATTTAAGAGTGTAAAAAAATCATTCGCCTTGACTGGAATTCGAACCCGGATCCCTCGATGTCCGGCCGAGTGCTTTGGCAAGTTAAGCTATTGAGGCGCCCTCTTATTGAAATTGTTGCATTGTTAGGCAATATTAGCGGATGAATCCGTCAAAAAGTTACTTTCGCGGCATCTCGCGGAGTTTTTTGGAATTTGTCAAGATATAAAAAATAGCCTAAGTGTTTAAAAGTTGGCTTTAACTTCGTGGACTGTGGCGCATCGCACACGACTACGAATGCCTGTGACATTGTATGTACGGTATTTCGTCACAACATCTTGTTCCTTTAAAGCCCCCAAAATTTCAGAGTGTAATAGGACTCGCCTGCATAGCTTAATTGGCTAAAGCACTCGGCCGGACATAGAAGAATCCGGGTTCGAATCCCGGTCAAGGCGAATGATTTTTGCACTCTGAAATTGTTACATTGTAAACAAGGAAGTGCTTTGGTAGATAGGAGGCTTTTGAGGGATGTAGTTGTGGGAGAGGATGGAGAAGATGTAATGGACAGAAATCGAAACAAACGAGGAAGTGCTAGGCATGGAGAGAGGATTGTTGGGACCAATCGAGAAGAGGCAGAAAAGAGAGGTGCATAGCATTCTGATTGGATATCGAATGTTGGAAGACTGAGATATAGGGTAGACCTAAAGGGAAATAATGGAATAGGCATGTTGGATGGAATGAGGGGAGGAAGGATTTTATTATTGGGTCAGAATTCATGGTATGTTATGTTAGGATAGGCAAGGATATGTATTTTTTTATCATTTTCTAGCCCATGTCCATCCAAAGCCTACATTTACCAGTAAATTACCTGTAATAATATTAGTTGCCCTTAATAAAAAGTGCCAATCTTGCTCCCCTGGATACATACGGGGAATATGTGGACAAGATAACAAAAAAATTGGGATTTATTAGAAAAGTACTTGGTAAATGTGATGAAAAGGTCAAAGAGAAATGTTATCTGTCGTTGGTTAGGCCTCATTGAGAATATGCTCCAAGTATACGGGGTCCTCACGAAGTTGGATTAATTGCCGAGTTGAATCGCGTGCAGCGTAGAGGAGCTAGATCTGTAAAATGTTTTTATGATAAACTTAGTAGCGTATCCAAAATATTAGAGCAGTTAGACTGGGAATCACCCAACGGAGCAAAGGTTAAATTACAGATTAAATCTCTTGCATAAATTTGAAGGACGTCTCTGTAGCAGTGATGTTGAAAATGTATTATTACTCCCATCGTACTACGGTAGGAGAGATCATCCTATTAAAATTAGAGAGATTAAGTGTAGAACAGGTAGATTTAAGATGACATTTTTTCCACGAACAATAGGGGATCATAATAACATTATTCGACCGCGGCGGGGTCTTGTTCGGGTAAAAATATTTTGGTGTGTATTCCTCCCCTGTCACACACCCTGGCGGTGACTTACAGGGTATGTATAAATAAATAAAATACAGTTACATATTATATTGTAAATTGCTACTAAGACTTGTGGAAGGGAAGTTTCCTCATCGACCATGAGCAAAATGCAATATCTAACTAAGAAATTGTTAGAATAAATAGTTAATATGCTCGCTGAATAAATAAACTTGGTATTTTTCACACAAAAAACTGTCAAATGACACCAGTTTCGACGCATAGGCGACAGCATCAGGTATGACCCTATGATTCGAAACCTTGGGCATTATAGTTTTTTGTGTGAAAAAGTACAGTGTTTATTTTTTCAGTCATCATTAATTTCCTCTAAGTATAACCTCAAACCATCAAATTCAGCCAAAATGCTATACGTATTTGAATAGTTTTCATTGATTTGCTTAGTGTTTACTATTGACGTAAAATGCTATACGTATTTGAATAGTTTTCATTGATTTGCTTAGTGTTTACTATTGACGTGAGCTCAAATTGTACCCATCTGGTAATGTGTTTGCCATAAATCCATTCCCCGACAAAGAATTAATAGCTATTACGGTGGACGACCGACAGTTGAGGTAATTTGCTCCATTAAGGGTAATTTTAATAGGGATATGATTTTCCGAGGGTTAAGGCAGGGCAAAGTGGAGAGAGAAACCCGGCGCAGAATTAGTCTGCTCATAAATGAAGGCACCAATGAATGAATGTATCACACAGTTTGATACCCCGTCCAACGGATGGCGTACCTCAAATTGTCCTCCACATGCCTCTCCACGTAGGGTTCAGGGTACCACTGAAAAAATCTACCACCACCGGTGTCCGAACCCTGACCATCCCGATGTGGGAAGCTAGTACGCTAGCCACCGCATTAACGCGATATTATTGTTGGAGAATTTAACTCTTTCATATCAAATTATGGTGTTTCAGTTGTAACGTTTAATGCAGAAACAATTCTGAATATTGGATATTGATTGCTGTTTCTCTTTCTTTTCCGGTCAGATTTCACTTGAAAAGCTGTTTTACCCTTGATTAGACTGTCAAATGTTTTAATATACCGCGATTGTTAAATTGTGCGCGGTTAAATGCATAGGTTTAAAATAAAACACTGAAATCGCCTCAGCCATCTCCCTACATGTATCTACATGATCCCCTACAAGCAAACGCTGGAATATGTGGGAGGTGAGGTAAACCAGACATTCAATATTCAAAATTAAATGATGTAAAAATGTAAATTGTAAATAACCAAATAAAATAATCCAGGTAATGGATATTTTTGTTACTACAACTACATGAACTGTGGTATCTTGAGTAGTTTGAATATTCCTGTACACATGGGAGACCATCTGCTGTCAGAAACAACGATACAATAAGATTGAAATAAATGAATGGCAACGTGCTGGTCGATTTAAAATTTCTGTCTTTTGGCCCGTCGCTGTAAGGTATTCTGATCCCTTACATATCAAGGGGGAAGAGTGGCATCTCAAATATATCGATTCTACACTTAATCTTACTAGTATTATTTTCCTTATCTCTCCTACCGTAGTACGATTGGGGTAATAAAAATTTTCCATACAACTGCTGGCGTGTTTTTGTGTTTGCATTTTTGTTTGTAAATACATATTTAGATTTATTTATTAAAGACGCTTAAACATAGGAATACATAGAAATGAAACTCTAATTTGTAGTTTTGACGTTTCGATGGCACGGCCGTCATCAACAGATACTGATGATGACGGCCGTGCCGTCGAAACGTCAAAACTGCTAATGTGTCCGTTCTTTGTGTATCTGTGTTTAAATGTCTTAATCAATGTTTTTATACATTTGTGCGTCGCCGAAGAGCGTTCTATTTCGAAGATAATATATATATATATATATATATATATATATATATATATATATATATATATATATATATATATACACACACACACACACATTCACATAGAAACAGGTATAAGAAAAAGGGATAGGAACACATTAAGAACGAACACCGGAGAGGTGGGTGTGTTCCTATTCCTTTTCCTTATTTTCTATTTCTATGGGAATGAATATTTGTTCGTCATATGGCGGGTTTTCGTGTTTGAATGTGTGTGTCCGCGAGTGTGTGTGTGTGTATAAATAAATAAATATATATATATATATATATATATATATATATATATATATATATATATATATATATATTTATTTATTTATTTATACACTAAGAGTCTTACTTGAAGAAGGCCTCGGAGAAGGCCGAAAGCTCGAACAATTTACCGTTCGAGTGTCCTTTTAAATTTTGCTATTCTATTTGTGTTCTATTGTGCCGTCCCATTATTGTGCTATGGGCACTCCTGGCTCGTTTGTGTGTACAGCTTTCGCACGAATCCGTCCCTCAACATCGGGTTTTCTCTCAATCCTTGAGAAACCTCGACTCTTCCTCTTTCGTGCTTCATTTCCCACCCCCTCATGGGTCGTTCTCGCCGCCCCGGTGGATCTCAATGAAGGGTGGAGGCATTGCGATCAACTCCCAGCTCTTGCCCGGGGTATTGATTTTTTTATTTTTAAGCTTGCCAGTGGCCGTAAATGGTCGGACGCTCCCTTCACACACACACAGCGGCGTCCCCCTGGGCCCCCTTAGCACCTTCACTCCCCACCTTCCCCTGTTCTTCCTTCCCCCCACTCTTAGAAACATGGGGTGGTGCACTTAAGATCGCGGGAAGTCTACAGGTCTCCCCACTCCGTGAGTCTGGATTTTGATCCCGTTTGGACGGTGGTGCTTTCGCCACGAGATTGCCATGCCTCTCATTAAAGGGTGCATATTTAGGGGATGCGGTCATTTCACAAGAGTAGGGTCGTCCGTCGCGCAAGGACGTCCCCGCGTCGCGTCATATTATATCGCATCCCTAGACGACAAGGGCGTGTGACGGGAGATGTTAGTAAACCAGCCTTTCATCTATGAATATTAACTTCTGCAATGTTTGAAATAAATTGGTGATAACTTTTGTACGGATAGTGGTTTCGTACGGAGCAGAAACTTCCTCGTTGAAGCAAGATGATTGGGCGTTGATTTTGAGAGATTTGGGTTTGGATAAGGATAGCAAAGGTGAACATGAAATACATTCGAAGGAATACTGGGCACGGTGAAAAGGGAGGAGAGGATTGTTGGGAGAAATACAAAGGAGGCAGGAAAAGTGGAAGCAGGTAGAGAGTATTTTAATTGGTGCTGGAATGTTGAAGACTGATGAAGAGGGGAGGGCGTTAGGCAAGCGAGGAAGGGGTAGAAATAGGATAGGCATTAAAATTTTGGATGTCAGGTTATTTCTATTTAGGCATTGCATAGAAATGTTGGGGTTTTTTAATTTTGCGTTCATCGAAAAACTAACGTACCTCAAACGGTATACTAACTTACTCTTAAAGGAATGAATATTATCGCAAGGACACTCACACATGCCTATATAATTCATAGAATATTGTGTGTATTCTTATAAAGTTAAAAATTTTGATTTTTCTTTCTTTAAGTGACTACAGAGTGTTTATCCTGGTGACCCTACCTCCCAATATAATATGAGACCATAATAATTCCTTCGCAGTCCTTCGTTATCTCTTTAGTAGTCTTAAGTCGTCTCCCAAGTCCGTCTGCCTTTTCTCATGGACTCCCCCTTAATGATATCGTATCGTGTCCGTCTCAAGTCACGTGTCTTTGAGACGTTTGCGCGAGACAAGACTTTTGAACGGATTATTGTGAAGTGAACCTTCTCAGTGCCAGCGACTATTAAGTGTGCGGCTTTTGGATCGCTCGCATCGCGCATAAGCTCACGTGTCTACCGCACTTAGCATCACGCGAATCACGGATTTGGAAATATGTTAATTTTCCCATACATACACATGTAGTGTCACGCTAGGAAAGGTGCGATTGGCAAAACTTTAAATCTGTAAGTAGCGTGTGTGATTGGATCGCTAATTACGGTAATGTTAGCAGTAGATTGAGCCAATGGAAACCTTTACTGAAACAATAGTTTTGCGTGTCGAACTTCATTATAAGATACAATTCATCTTTAGGGTGTATGGCAGGGGGTGGGTGATCTCACGCCACTATGTCATATCATATTAGGAAAAAGGTTTGAAAAAACGAAGTAAATGCTAAAAAAAAATAAATAATTCCAACGTTGAATATTTATGGGGCATAAAAAACGTTTGGATATCTACAGTATTGAAGTTAGTCTTATTCAGGCGGTCAATTTGCGAAAACTGTTCAACGTTGAAGAATGGTCTTCTTTGATAGTACGTTAGAAATTCGGCCTTTATCTTAAAAATAAAGCAACATAGTAAAAATATTGAGAAAAATTGAGAAGGAAAAGAATTTAATAAAAATAAAGGCGGAGAAAAGGAAAATTAAATTTGTCGGGCATATTCTTAGACATTAGAACTTCGTGGAAAATGTAATTGAGGGGAAAATAATAGGAAAAAAAGGAAGAGGAAGTCCTAGAAAGAAATTTATGGATGATATAAAAAGTAATGAGAGAGTAACAACATACAATGAACTGAAAAGAATGGCAATGGAGAGAGATCAATGGCTGCAACGACAAGGCTCCACCTTTAGAAGATTATGATTTTATAAATACTCAGCTGATGACATATTCTCACCTTAATTAATCTACTAATTTAGTCTAGATTATCATGACTTAAAAAAAAATATATAATTTGACATTCTTTTTCGTTGGTTCTCAAAATAAACATGACCTATTTCAAGTAACCCATGTGTAATGAGCGTTAAATTTTTTTTAATGGAGCCTAATAAAAGAGATTAAAAAAATCTCCTGGAAGGCACACCAGCTTCTAATTGCATTTCCCCCAAGAACTCTCTTTCTAATTAATCCCACTTACTTAACTCCTAAATAAAAGCCGTGGGGGGAGGGGTTGGTGTCAGTTGTTGGCGTAGGCATCGCTCCCTGACAAATATCTCAGTTCAGACGAAGAAGCAGCTTCTATTTCTAGCTCAGCACTTAGATAATGATCAGGATGACACTGAAACATACCGCTCCACCCGGAAACAAGTCGCGGGCCTCCACCACATGGCGCCGGTGCTCTAAACACGACACTGATCCAATCGCTGGTGACTTCCGTTTTCGTGCTTCTTGGCTCCTTAAAGATGGACTTGTATTTTATAAATTAGTGAGGTCGTCTCGTAAATAGGTTTCAATCTTCTCCATGTCGTAAGACTTAGGTTTTTCGTTAATGGACTGACTGTCACTGATACTTCAGAACTGGTATTGTCCACGATGACATTGTGATGACGTGAAGGAATAATTCTAAATAAAGAGACGAGTTGACAGTTGATAAGTCCCTTCCGAGTGCCTTTAAGGGTGGATCGTGGGTTTCCATGCGTTTAGAGGGAGTAGTGGAGCAGAATTAGAATGACTGGTGGCTACACACACCCCCTGCCACACATCCTTACGACGGTTTTTGAGGGTGTAGTGTGTGGATGTAGATGTTTTAAGGTTTCAGCGTACAGGTAATGGTATGTAATTTGCGCCTGACCTGCACCGCAAGTCTAAAGGTACTTATTATAAGTCTACACGACCGGGGGAGTTGGTGAAACAATTAACTGCAACCAGCGAGCAACACGTACTTAATAAAAGAAAAATGTATTTTAAAATGTTATTAGGCAAAACCTTCTCTTTTAACATTACATTTTCAAGCTTAACTAGTTGGAATTCCTCCATTATGAGGGTAGAGAAAAAAACATTTGCTATTCCACATAAAATGGTTTCATATATTGCACGACCATGGTTTCAACGCTGCGTATTATCATCAGGTCCTGAATATAATGCGCAGCATTGAAACCATGGTCGTGCAATATATGAAACCATTTTATGCGGAATAGCAAATTTCCTTTCCCTACCTGCTCTTCTTTTTGATCAAGATCTTTGGTAATGTTTGGAGTACTTACATTTAGAAAAAGGCATGTTTATCTGAGGCAGTGTAATATATATATATGTATTATTATTAGGTAATCTACCGGTTAAGGTAGGTTTTTGGATGGACATAATAACTAATTAAATAATTTGTGACCCCTAGCAAAACACAACATCCTACTTTACATCAGGTCCCTCTTCATCTTTGAGTACTTTCTTCCTCCCTTCATCCCATCCAACATCCCTATCCTGTTCCTTCCCTTTTCCTCGTTTGCCCAAAATTCTCCCCTCTATCACAGTCTTCAACATCCCGCTGCCGGAATAAACCCCCTTCATCTACTTTTCCTGCTTCAATAGGATTTCTCCCAACAAACCCCTCTCTTCGCCCACCATACCAAGTACTTCCTCGTTTGTTTTCTTCTCTGTCCATTTCACCTTCTCCATTCTTCTCCACACCCACATTTCAAAAGCCTCCTATCTACGTCTGCTTCAATGACCACGTTTCCGCACCGTACATAGCTATGCTCCATATCAAAGTTTTTACGAGTCTTTTCTTAACATCCTAACTCAAAGTCCCCGTCATCAACTCCCTCCTCCTTGTGAAAGCCTCTTTGCCTAGCGCAATTCTTCTCCTTACGTCCGTACTACTTTGACCGTGTTGGTCCAAAACATTATCGAGATACGTAAACTGTTCTACCTGCTCTAGTTTTTGCCCTCCTATTTTAATGTTTAGCTTAGCCTTTTTTTTCTGGAAATTCGAATAACCTTTATATATATATATATATATATATATATATATATATATATATATATATATATATACACTGCTGTAATTTCAGAAATTACGTGGACAGTAGTCGGCGCACCGAGAACTGAAAGAGAAATGAAAAGATCCATCATGTTGGAATTATTTTGGTTTGCCTGCATTTGGCGGGTGAACTCCGCTGTAACTCTAGTCACCATTTGAATGCCTACGTGACTAACGTTTTATGCTAATCACCCGTCATATCAACCCGCCGCTTATTGTCTAACAGACTTTTGAATAAGATAGTAGCACTCCGCTTATTGTCTAACAGACGTATAGAAAAGTTAGCACTCCGTCCCATATGGTACAATACGAGTGAAACTAGGATTTCGGTACAGGTTTTTAGAGACTCGAGGTTTTTCTTGTATTTTATTTGGTTTATTATTTATGTTCAAATGCTTGGAGTACGTTCTTGTTGACGAGGTAATTGTATGATATCTTCTACTGTACTTTGCTCTTGTTTGGCGAATTCTGTCTACTTTATAGGAGGAAGATATCGCGCACACCTCTCTGAAATTTTCGCTTGCATAGCGAAAGTTTGCAAGTGAAAACTTCCGTGTGTGCACTCTCATTCCCAGCGGGAATATTTAAACCTTGTGAATGCGAGGATAAGCTTTGTGGACCCACCTCACGTGCAGGTAGATTATGCATTTAAAACGAATACGAGGTTGTGTGACTTGCTAAAAAAAAAATTTTAAATTAATTTTTTTCCCTTTCATCCGAAGCGTGTCCTTAGTCATGGCGGAACGAATTGGATTGCTTCGAAATAGATATTATAATTTTTTTTCCAAAGTGATCAAATGAAAACTCAAACAGATGCTTGAAATTCACAAACACAAGGGTCCGTTCCTTTCCCTTAAGCCCGAGTGTGGTTTCCCAGGGAAACGAAGGATGTTGGATCGTGATTGTAAGAGTCAAATTCGTCACCTTAGTTCGTTGTTCGATTGATATTGTCGAGTGTTGAGTTAATTGCAACACCCATTCACGTATAGTTCGTGAACAATTGTCGTGATATGTGAATATTCACAAAGTTTTTAAAGCAAATTTTAAAGAAGTTCTCATTATTATTATATTTTTGTTTTCAAACCGTATACACACTCTCTTATAATCGTGTACATGATGTCAGTTTTCCGCGAAAACGATATTTTTATTTCTGCCCCTTAATCAATCCAACAATTCTCTTATGTGCTAAGTGCTCTACTGCCGCAAGAGTATGCATAAAAATGTGAATATTTTCGATGTCCATTTCCGTGTAAAAAAATAGGCGATACGCTTAGGACTACGAATAAAGGGAACTTTATCCGTGTGTCCCATGCCTTACATGTCCATGTAGCTTCTTGAATCTCCACCCAGGCGTCGATGCCGCTGTGTAATTGATCATTCTCATGAAATAAATATTACTTACCCGGTTGGTCATGTTAATAAAACGACGATTGACGCTCAACGTTTAAGGTTGGTTGGCTTATTTGCATTCAGTCCCGGCAAGGGTTTGTTGGATGTTTTCTACCGGACGATGGGTGAGCATCTCTCCCGCATGAACTCCAGGGGACGACACGCCGCCCCGACCGTCCGTGCGACTTTTTAGAAAATAAAAACGAAAAAACAATTATGTTCGCCTGCTGCCGTGATAAACCAGACGTGTAAGCATTTTGCATTCCCCACGCAACAAACGCATCACTCATTTTGACTTCCACGGTATGGTTGAAATCCAGGCGTGACGAACAAACAGATGGGATTTCGCATGCATTCCTCCCACGAAATCAAAAAAACAGATGGGATTTCTCGTTAATGATTGTGTGCATCCATTCCTCCCATGAAATCATAATTCTATTTTTTTGTCGGAAATCACTTCATTCCCGCGCATATTCATGGTGAGTTTGAATGGCTGTACTAACGAATTACGCCTGTTTTTTTTTATTTTAATCAATAAGTACGTGCACTCTAAAATGTAGGTGAAGCTTCATGGCTTCCGCGCATGGAAATTTTTGTACCTTTGATCCGTTGCGCATTTCTATTTATTCCATTAATTCTACTGTATCATTAGTTTGTGGTGGATTACTGTGTTCACTATATCTCTGGTAAAAAGTACAGTGGTAGCGAGGGAAAAAAGTATCTCGGGAATGACACCCAATCAGAAATATCCTCCTAGCAGTAGTATTTATGGGAGGCGACCGACAGCTGAGGTCATTTGCGCCATAGGGGAAGCTCTTGCATAAATTGGAAGGAGGTCCCTTTAGCAGTGATGTTGACAATGTATTATAACCCCCATCGTACTACGGTAGGAGAGATCATGTTAATAAAAATAGAGAGATCAAGTGTACAACAGACAGATTTAAGATGCAATTTTTTCCACGAACAATAAGGGACCATAATAACATTGTTCGCCATGGGTAGGGTCATATTCGGGTCAAAATTAGTCTGGTGTGTATTCACCCCCTGCCACACACCCTAGCGGTAGCTGGCAGGGTATGAAATAAATAAAACGTCCCTGCTCGTCTGTGATTGGTAGTTGGAGTAAAGAATCGTAGTAGTAGTATTTAGGGGAGGCGACCGACAGCCAAGGTCATTTGCGCCATTAAGAATGGACAGGGAAGGATGAAGGGTGGAGAGAAACCCGGCGTCGGCATTAGCCAACTATTGTCAAAAGGCAGCAAGGGGTCTGCAGTTTAACATCCCATCCGACGGACATCGTACTCACTCAAAGTGCTCTCCACGAAGCACCTCAAGTAGGGATCGAGATACCACTGAAAAATATTCAACACCGCCGGGATTTGAATTCGGGCCCTCAGGGTGGGAAGCCTGTACGTTAGCCACCGCCCCAATCCCAATCCCCATGTCTCCATTCCAGTGAATATCTGCCCTAACCCTTTCCTCCTGACGCATATGTACACAATGCCTCGCAAGCAGGGGTGTATGTTAAGTCGCAATCCATTCATACACAAATAGGACTCCCTACACGTGAATGACTTGGAGGAAGTCTTCGACAATGTGGAATGGAAAAAAATGTTTGGAGTGCTGGAAAAAATCGGAATAGATTACAACGACAGAAGAATAATCTATCAGCTATACAAGTGACTATAATGGGAATGAGAAATGGAAGCCATATAGAGACCAAAATTAACAAAGGAGTTAGACAAGGATGGAACCTCTCACCTGCATTGTTCAACATGTACCTGGAGGAGACAATAAGACAAACTTAAGGCATCGGATTGAACGGAATTAGGATCAATGAAGAAGAGATAAACATCCTACGCTCCGCCTACGATATTGCAATGATATCAAAAAACCAGGAGGATCTCCAAAGGTCACTAAACGTATTGGATCAAGTACTACAAAGATACAACATGGACAAGACGAAGACTAAAATCCTAGTATGTGGAAGTGAGAAATGGCATACAGCAGTTACACTGAAAGGACAAAAATTAGAGCAAGTGGATTACTTCACCTATCTCGGAAGTCCCATCACATGGGATGGAAGAAGTACTACAGACATCAAGTGGAGGATAGCTCAAGCTAAGAGAGCATTCACAATGAAAACACAACTGCTGTGTTCACATAAGATAGAACTACATACGAGGACACAATACGTGAAAACATTCGTATAGAGCGTGGCTTTCTATGGATCAGAAGCATGGACCATCGGAAAAGTAGACCAGAAAAGATGAGAAGCCTTCGAAACCTGGTGCTGGAGGAGGATGCTTAAGATCAAATGGACGGATAAAATAAGAAATGAAGGAGTTAACAGAAGAATAGACGAAGAGCAGACCTTATGGAACACCATAGAGAAAAGAAGAACCGGATGGATTGGCCACACCCTGAGGCTCCAATGAATTCGTGAATAATATATAATAGAAGGAAAAATAGAGGGAAAAGTCCCTAGAGGAAGGACAAGGGATAAATAAATACATGGGCCAAAAAAAAAAGAAAGTACATCACAGAGGATACCAGAAAGTAAGCCAATTAGCGTCAGATAGGGTAGGATGGAGGGATGCAGTTAACCAACGACCAATGATGGTACACGTGAATATGAAAGCGTATTTGCTTTTTTACATACACGCTGGTACGCTTACACGCATAGATTCCTTATCTACTTTATGCAGTAAAAGATGTGTTTGATTAAATCATCAAACTTCACCGTTTAATAAAAATGTATTTTGGAGGGCTCACGTTTGATTAAGTTGTAACATGTATCGTGTGATTGAAGGGTGTGTACTTGAATGTGTCTGTGACTGTATGCATCCATCTCTCTTATTTCACTTATTGGTCTAATCTATCAAAATAATGCGTAGTATACTATGTGGGTCAATAATATCTTATTCCCTCGGTGTCACAGGTAATCTTGGATATCCTGTACCATTCTGAAGGCATTGTTATTTTGGTCGTTCGGAAAACCTTTGGAAATCCCTGACTTTTTAAAAAAATATTAATTCCCTCGTCACCCATATGATTTAATTACGAATCAAGCAAGAAACTGTCAATTTCTCCATGCTCCGTTGGGTGCGACCAGCTTACGTGCATGTGTTAAAACGATCTGGAAATCGTTGGGATGGTATTTAAAAAATGTTTTTTCTCTCTCTCTCTCATTCATGTCAGTACTACAATCGGAATAAGATCAGAACCCAAGGCAAGGACTTTCGAAGAATTAATTTATTTCTAAAGCAGGCCATGATACTTGTCTGATATTTTCCCTACCCCCGTTAGAAGCAAACGAAAAATGAAGTTATCGTAATCCATCTCGGTTCCAAGTTGAAATCTGACCTTCGAATTACAAGTTGCCCCACTATCCTGTAAAACCTCGTACTTTTTTGTAGCACGCAGCAGTGTTGAAATGCAGATTTAGATAAGTGTAAGCTTGCGGTAAAAATAGCAGGATTAGGGCGATGGATAGGTTAGTGGGTCATGTAAGAATTTGTGTTTAACGCTTCGGTAATAGCGAGTGCGAAAAGAATAGATTCGTTGGTGTACTTCGTAGGTCAAGTTACGAGAAGGGAAGGGGGTCGAATCGCAAGCACAAGATTCATTTTTTTAAATTTAACTTCGTCAGATTGGTTCTTCTACGTTAGAAGGTTCCATTTAAGTTCTTAGCTAATAAATTGCCGTCAGTATGCGGCCTTTCAACCAATCTGGAGAGGTTTACGGGGGTTTAGATAAGGACAAAGTAGTAAGGACATTGAAAGTGGAATTGCGTTATGTAAAGAAGCTTTTAGAAAGAGGAGTAAGTTTATGAGTGGGATCATAGGTAAATATTTTAAGAAAGGACTAGCGAACACTGTTATATAAAATGTAGTTTTGTATGGGTTGGAAAATTGTTCGTTGAGGCAAGAGGATAGGCATTGTAGATATGGAGGCTTTTAAGTTACGGGCGTGGAGGAAATAAAATGGACGAAAGAAAGCGGACGAAAAGGTTCTAGGCATGGTGGGGCAACAGAGACGGCTGTCTGGAGAAATTTTAAGGAGGCAGGATAAGTGGATGCTGGAGATACTGAGAGGAGGCTGTGGGCTGCTGAAGATGATGATCTATATATATATATATATATATATATATATACATATATATATATATATATATATATATATATATATATATATATACATATATATATACATATATATATGTATATATATACATATATATATACATATATATATATACATATATATATATATATATATATATATATATATATATATATATAAACATACATACATGTAGACACCCACCCACCCACACACACATATTATAAATATAAATATATATATATATATATATTAATATTATATATATTCATTCATATAGAAACAGATATAAGGAAAAGGGATAGGAACACACATAAAGGACGAACATAGGAGAGGTGGGGAAGGCGGAATCAAGCAGATCACGAATGTAAAAAATATATGTAATCATGAGCCTCCGCCCGGCAAGTGGAAAGATCCGGAGTTCAAGTCCCGGTCTAGGAATTATTTTTACATTCGTGGTCTGCTTGATTCCGCCTTCCCCACCTCTCCTCTGTTCGTCCTTTATGTGTGTTTCTATCTCTTTTCCTTTTATCTGTTTCTATATAAATGAATATTTGTTCGCCGTCTGGCGGGATTTCGTGTTTGAATGTGTATATATATATATATATATATATATATATATATATATATATATATATATATATATATATATATATATATATATTTATAGACTTACGTATATGTTGAAGGAAAGTCTCACGGATGTGAATAATAATGTAAACGGACGGAATGAAAGTAGGCAGAAAGTACAGTGTTTATTTGAAGAACGTTTTTATTCAATTAAAGCTTCGAAGTCCTTTTCTAAAGTCGTTTTAGGTTGGGTTTATAAATGTATCAGAGCCATCGGAGTATTGAATTCATCAAAAAAAACCTACTCTGACTGGCAGATCATTTTTCAAAATTTGT
This sequence comes from Hetaerina americana, assembly GCF_022747635.1. Taxonomy (NCBI): domain Eukaryota; kingdom Metazoa; phylum Arthropoda; class Insecta; order Odonata; family Calopterygidae; genus Hetaerina; species Hetaerina americana. The sequence goes on along the minus strand of NW_027286963.1, from coordinate 2,119,394 downwards.
AAAAATACATCAGAATGCACGAATAAAATGCATAGCAATCGTTAATATATGCACGTGGAAATTTATGCGTCATATTAAAAAAAAGTTAGTCTTAACTGATGTCAATGAAGTTTTTACGAGACAAAGAGTACTCGGTAACGAGTTGGGCGGAGGAAATCATGGGTTTCTGTGGTCCAATTGCAGTAAAATTAGCTCAGCTGGCCCGGGAGATTAAAATTAGGGGCATCGGTAACAGAAGAACTTGTAGTAGTGAATGCGGTGGCTGAGGTTAAATAAGTTAAGGGAGAATGCAGTTAAAAAGGAGTCGGATCCCCAAACCCTAGTCTAACGTCTAGACTTTTCCGACAGTGGTTTCCAGGAAGAGGACATTGATGAGAGTACATACGAAGATAATTGCATAATGTTATTCATTTGTCTGGTGGTGGTTAATTAATTCCAAGTGACGTGCGCGAATGAATTCCCTTCTGAGGCCCCTCGCCTTAAAGCTACGCGCTAGGTAAGCCGCATCTAACATTCGCCTAACCCGAGGCTATTCGAAGAACTTCGTCTTCTCTTACCCACCTTCCTGCGGACCACCACCGCCTGAAATCCGAAGCCCGTCCCACCTTGCGTCACGGATACCGCGGCTGTTTAAAACTCCTCCCCAAGTCCTGTGCACCCAGCGGATTTATTTAATTCCACCCTACAAAGCACCGATCAGGTGTGTGGCAGGGGGTGATTACACATCAGACTAATCTGGACCCAAAATACTTCTCCACCACCCATATCGCAGTCGGACAACTTAATTCTGATCCCTTATGGTTCGTGAGTAAAATGACCTCTCCAATCTATCCGTTCTACACTTGATCCCTCTAATTTTATGAACATGATATCTACTACTGTAGTACCATTTGGGGTAATACATTTTCAACATCACTGATAATGAGACGGCCTTCCAATATATGCAAGAGATTTAATCTGTGATTTAACCTTCTCTCTTTTGGGTGATTTTCAACCTAGATCCTCTTATATTTTGGATACGCTAGGAAGTTAATCATGATAACATTTTGCAAATCTAGCTCCTCTACAATGTATGCAATCCAATTGACAAAGTGAGACGTTGTCCTGTATACATTTTTTAATACGCCCACCATCACTCAACTCGATGTTAAGTTTTGGCTTGGTCCTTTTTCGTTTTGTCCGATTCATCGGGAGTGGGGAGGAGGGAGGCGGAGTGGTAGCGCAGGGAACAGGGTTGTTCAACTGCTGCTGTCTGACCCCTAGGGTATACTATGTAGATCGAATACGGGCGACGCCCCTGTTCAAGCCATTGATATCACCGACTAATTGTAAGTATTTCAAACACGAAAACCCGCCATATGGCGAACAAATATCCATTCACATGGCTATAGATATAAGGAAAAGTGATTGGAACACATAAAGAACGAACACTGTAGAGGTGGGGAAAGTGTAATCGAACAGATCAAAAGTGCAAAAATGTTTACTTGACCGGGACTTGAACACCGGATCTTTCGACTTGCCATCACAGGAAATTGAATGTGATTAAGCATTTGGAATCAACGGCTGATTTAGTGCTTACCTAATTGATCTTATTGTTTGGTCAATATCCAAAGGAGGAGATGAGCGTATAAAGATTTAACGAAATCATCATTTGAATATTAATCCACGCTACGTGCTTAGACTTTAACAGTGCCGTGTTTCCCAGAAAACTTAATATATTTCTCGCATGCTTAAAAGCCTACCAAATTATCTCTAGATTATTGGCAATTAATGTAATTATAACGACACGGAATTGGGAATCATTTCTGCTGTTATTCTTATAAGGAGAAAGATGTTGGGAAGACGCGTCGCTCGTGGCGTCGCTCCGTCTGCGATGCCGTCGAGTCCTAGCGTTCCTCCCTCCCCCCTTATCCCCGTCTTTGCCTTCTCCTGTATCCCCCCCACCCCCTCCTCCCGGCCGACCCCGACCCCTCTCCTCCCTCTCCCCCTGCCTCTTGCTCCCTTGCTGCAAGTGTTCCTCGCCCGAGGCCTATTGTGGGATTGATGCCCTATCGCCTCGTGAGCATTGAATTTCACCCCAAGTCCCCCACCCTTCATCTGGCAATTAGGAATCTCATTAACCGTGGGTAAATTGCTTTGTTCCCGTCCCTCCTTTCGCTGAGCTGCTCATACCTCTGGCCTCGAGGAGAACGTGTGCGTTATCTTTCGATAAACACCTTAGAATGGACCTGTCGGCACCGTCTTTAATCGAGTCTTTGAGAATGTTTGATGGGTTCATTTCAGTCAATATCTATGTGTGTGTGTGCCTTAGTGTTGGGCTAACGAACAAAATCATCCAATATTTCCCTCTTTCTCGCTGTTGATTTTCCTTAAGGGGTTATGGAAGATGAATGAAATTTTTTAAATCGGTCCTTCGGGTCCATGATATTATTCATGATATTCACAGAGATGAAACATTACATCTAGTGTCTCCATCTCTCTCTCTCTCCATCCACTTAATATGTCAAGTCCTCCGGCCAATTGGAAAAACGGGAAATTCTGGTAAATATTTGAAAGATGATTTCGCTATAATGGAAAACTCGCAAATATTTTTTTAGAGGACGCTCCATAAAATCAGGTACTTTTCTCCCGTTGGGCTACATAGCCGAGACGTTACACTTTTTATCGAATGATTTATGTTAATTTTAACCGGTAATTTCAAGTTTATAATATGTTTTTGGACTCTATTAAAACTTCAAATTAAAACGATAGACTTTTGCGTATTTCTGATATTCTGTTTTTGCTACTGATTCCCGTTTGTCATTATTTCTTTCGTGCTATGCATAGTCTGAGATTCCTGTTGTTCAATTGGTATCTTCGTTCAGTATACTGTCTCAATACAGTCACTGTCTTATTGTTTTGAAATAATGTAAAAGTTTTTGATGGAATTGTTATTAAGTCACGTATTTTGTCTCTGATAGAGCCCCGATGTAGCTTTCAATTCGACTTAAGATGGATTATCATTAATATTTCAATCTTAAGATTGGTTTCCAGCAACCCTTCATTCTTCTCTATTCAGTGTTAAGTTCCCTCTCACCCCTTGATAGCTTCTCTGTTTTGTATCCCTTTTGATTTGTCCCGCAGACCTGTCTCTTGGTCTTCTTTTTCGGTACTTTTCACTTCATTTTCCCTTCTATTATGTTCTCATAGTTCTTGTCTACCGTAGACTTCTCTCCATATGCTCCTTTCCTCTTCTTCTGTTCTAAATAATTTCTTGCTTCTCATTTTGTCTGTCCATTTAATAATCTTCAGCACCATGTTTCGGAGACTTCAATACCTAATGCTGCTGCAGAAAATAAAATTTTCAAATTCTTATAAAATTAAATAGGAAAATAAGACTGATAAATAGTCTTGTTGGATTTTCTCTCGAGTTGTGTAGGATATCCATCCCAGAATTGTCACTTCATCCTCATTCTGATGGGCATTTGAATTTTTAAATTGTTCGTGGCTTTAAGTTAACCTTTTTAGTACTCCGATCTCCATTTTAGGGAGGGTGAGCATATAATGTATCCATGTGTTTCCTGACATTCCGCGCCCACCATTCATTCGAACTGGATCGCCTTTTGAGTCCTTTTTGTTGATATTATTCGCAATCCGATCACAGTGATCCCGTCATTTATCATTTCATCTCTCACATTCCCCTTCTTTCCCTTGTGTCGGAGACTCACTTTGTCGGTAGGTGGAAATGACTGCAGAAATGTGCGACTTATTGATAAAAACGCAAACTTATGATTATGTAACTTTAGAGCTATGATTAGCGCCCCTTAAACGGTTATCTATCCGAGACGAGTAAATTCATTCAAAAAAACCAAAGATGACTCTTTTTCCTGTGCTTTTTTCGTTCATCCCAAAACCATTAGATCCACTTCAACGGTTATTTGCAAGAAACTTGCTCAGATAATAAAAAATCTGGATGAATGCATTGTCTGAGTCGTGACCTTATGGGCACGATTAATATTACAATTTAAAACTATGACGTGGTGATTCCAACATTATTTCATTTAGACACGACCCTAGTTTCGATGTCCAACGTAACCATTAGGCACTGACTCTTACATCTATATAATACCCCGCAAGTCGCCACAAGGGCGTGTGGCGGGAGTGTTAGGTCACCACCCGTAACAAGGAACAATACCACATGCAAAATCAACGCTTACATGCAAAACTATCTCCACAGGGGTGTACACAATCATGCAACAATCCCTTCATCCGACACGCATGCAAACACATGTACCATAAACCAACAAACAATTGCACCCCAGGATGCAGCACGCCATCAGATGGCGTTGGATGCAGAAAGCCATCCAACAACACGCAAGCCAGGACACAACAAACAAGAATACGAAACTCCACCACCACATGAACATGCAACATAAAACGCTCTCCTCCCGAAGGATAAAGGTAGGGAATGTGTCCTGAACGCTGCAGGTAGCGGGAGGGTCCCCCCGCGGTGATGGACGAGGGTTGGAAGAAAACTTAGTTATATCAGCTAACCTCCACCCTTACCTCCCATCTCCCTCTAATCACCCCTCCACCTAAGGGTTACAGATATAAAGGTGGACATCTGTAAACGTCAGTACATGATGATGATTTTGGATGTCTTAATCCGGGTTGTATAAAAGTAAAATACTTTGGAATGAAAATACGTATAGCTTTACATTTTAAGATGGGGAAAGTTTAAAATGGTAATCTATGAAAAGTTTGTCCACCAACTAATAACGCTTGCCAGTACTATTGTTGTTAGTTGTCAATGCGATGATTGGATTCTTTTGGCTCTCAACTCTCGTCCTTACCTCAGCTAGCTGGTTCATTTTCTTCTAGCCCTATTTGAGGTTTACCGTTCTCACTCCGCCTTATTGCTTCGACACACGTTCGACCTTCTCTGACTCAACACAAGTGATCTTTTACGAGGGTAGTTTGAAAGGTTCTCGGAATAACCATCAGAAGCCAGCGCTATTGCAAAGAGTTCCCCGCGCAGTAATAGGCAACCCTTTGTGGGTAATCACGTAATGCATTAGTGCTCTGGGAAGAATCTTTGGTGCGGACGACTCTCTGTTGGGATTCCCGTCAAATTGATTTGTGAAGATTAATAGAATTGAGATTCGAACAAGAATTAAATACTTGGTAAAGAAATGTATGAAAATAAAAGAAATTAATACCGACTTTAAGAACACTCTGAGGGAAGGCACTCTGCTCCTTCATATTGAAATAATTCCAAGTGGAAAAACGAGTTTTAAGTTTGGTCGGGACAGTTTACATGATGATCGCCGTAGTGGTTGGCCAAAATGTGCCACCACCCCCAAAGAATTATTGCAAAAGTGCATAAAATGGTCACGGAGGTCTCGTATTCATGATACAGGGGCGTGCCTAATAAAACGCTCGTATTTTTTTTGCAACATAAAAAATGTTGACATTTTTTTCTTTTTTTGAACGAAACCTTTATCATCTCCCGTATGGCGTGCAAGGACTGAAACAAATCAGGGTGGATTGATGCCTGGAATTGGCGGGCCTCTCGTAATATAATTTATGGAGGAGCGTGCCCCACCTGTCCTTGAATCACTCACGGGTTGCGCATGGATTCACTGGAGCACCACACGCAGCTCGTCCTAGTTCACGGGAGTGAGAATTCAGGGCCGTTTCCTCCGAAAGAAACGGAAGAATTTTGAAATGCACGCTCGAAGCGTGCCTTGAAAGAGGGCGTGTCATTTCTCAAAATAGTACCTAAAGAGAGAGATAGAGAGAGACAAAAAAATCACGCTGTAGTACATGCCATCACGCCATATCCCGCAGGAGAGGATTGACACAATTCCAACGATGTAGATTGTGGGAAAGGTATTGTAGTTGTAAAACATAAAGCATAGAATTAGTGTTAAACTCTACGAGCAAAATTTAGTAAATGTAATTATTTTTTGAAGTTGTGTAAATTTTTTCTGGCAGTTTTACTTTTTAAGGAAAAGTTTTTCATATGTACATTTGGGTTATTTGGGTTATTCCAGCGTAGTAGTTAATTGGGCTTGGAAAGTCGTGAACAGTTTAGTTTTGGACACATATATATATACTATCTTGATCAAAAAGTTCCCGGAATAACCACCGTGTGGCGCTCCCATCGTTCCGATTTGAGTTCTGTTTTTTTTGTTAAATTGGTACATCTGTTGTTGATATTCCCTTTAAATCTTAGTGTCATAACTTGACATTTGCAAAAGTTACGTAGCCAAGAGTACATCTATCTCTGTGTGTGTTGGCGATTTTTTACAATTTCAGAAATGGATTTAAATTTGCAACAACGAACTTGTATTAAATTTTGCGTAAAAAACGGATTTAGTAGCGCACGGACGTTGGAAATGTTGGAAAAGTGTTTCGGCAACGATTCTCTAAAAAAAACGGTCGTTTACCAGTGGCAGTGTTGGTCAATAACCGCAAATTAACCATCAGAGAAATAGCGGAGGACTTGAACATTGCCTATGGATCCGCCCAAGACATTGTGGTTAATGATTTGGGTTTCCGTCGTGTAGCAGCAAAGTTGGTTCCGAAAGACCTCAATTTCATGCAAAAAAGAGACCGTGTTGACGTCGCAAAAGACATGATTTGCGAGGCTGAATCCGATCCCACATTCATCAAAAGGATCATTACTGGAGACGAGACGTGGGTTTATGAGTACGACACGCAATCCAGACATCAGGCAAGTGAATGGCGTTCACCAAACGAGCCGAGACCAAAAAAACCACGTCGTTTTCAGTCAAAAAAGAAGGCAATGCTGACGGTTTTCATGGATTACAACGGTGTAGTGCATCATGAATTTTTGCCAGAAGGCCAGACAGTAAACAAAGAGTATTATTTGGGCGTTATGAGACGTTTGCGTGAAGCAATTCGCCGAAAGAGACCAGAAATGTGGGCAGAAAACTCGTGGATTTTGCACCATGATAACGCACCGTCGCACAGTGCTATCATTATTCGTAATTTTTTGACGAAAAATGCAACAAATACCATCCAACAGCCACCGAATTCACCTGATTTGGCTCCCTGTGACTTCTTTCTGTTCAATCGAGTTAAAAAACCATTACGGGGAACGCGTTTTAGCAGCCGAGAGGAAGTAATGGAAAAATCGCAGGAAGCACTGATGGACATACCGAAAACCGAATATAAAAAATGTTTCGAGGATTGGATCAAGCGCTGGCATAAGTGTGTGGCAGTCGATGGGGATTACTTTGAAGGGGACAATATAGATTTAGATGAATAAACTTGTATTTTTAATTTTCTGAATAAATTCCGGGAAATTTTTGATCAAGGTAGTATATATATATATATATATATATATATATATATATATATATATATATATATTTATATATAATATATATATATTATATATATATATAAATATAATAATGGGCTGACACAATAAAACACAAATCGAACAGAATAGCAACATTTAAAAGGACACTCACACGGTAAATTGTTGGAGCTTTCGGCCCTCTCAGAGGCCTTCTTCAAGTGAGACTATATATATATATGGGTAAATGTGTGTGTGTGTGTATATATATAAATAATTTATATTTATACCACTATACATACATATCATCATCAGTATTTGAATCCCAGGATTGGTTTACTGCAGCTACTGCATTCGTATCTATTTGAATGCTAGGCTACATATTATATGGACAATAATGTGGTGGTTTCCCGTTGCCTTCCGCATTTATATATATAAATAAATAAATATATATATATATATTTATATATGATGCAAGTGTTTAAAGAAATCTGTCCTCTGTAATAAAAATTATTATATTGTTCGTATTATTGTATTTACTATTCAGTTTTATTCATCGAGTGAAATAATTAAGAAATTTCACTTACTGGCGTCATAGACAGGTTTTTATCTTGAACTACCAAACCTCACTAAATGCATGTTGAATGAGAGACAACCTCTCTGTCCTCCACGTGATTTGTTCCACCCATTTTTGTCCTTGTCCTAACATGAAGATTTTCGCCGCAGTCAATTCAGCCACGATTAACTCCCCCGTACCGAAAACCTATTATAATTCGCACCAATGGCCTTTACCATCTGACCAAAATAAAATTTAAATTTACATCCCCAATGGGTATTCGGACTTCTTTCTTATCTCCCGCCCTCGTTTCGCTCGCATTTCCGGAAGCCTTAATATAATCTTCCCCCACGATTTTTGTTTTGCATACGGATGGAAACGTCCATGGTCGACGGTCGAATGCGTTTTACGTGTATATCTGCACAATACTCAGCAAGCCGCCGCAAGGACGTGTGGCGGGGGGGGGGGGGTATGAATAAACCGGTCATTCTTGCACAAGTATTATTCAATACATAGATTTGAGTATATATATATATATATAATGTATTTGTGACTTCTCTGAAATGGACCAAAAGGAAAACAAATGAGGAAATACTCGGTATGGTGAAGGGTGAGGAGAAGGGTTTGTTGGGAGAAATCCTAATGAGGCCGATAAAATGGATGAAGGGCGTATCGATCGGCAGTGGGATGTTGAAGACTGTAATAGAGGGGAGAATGTTAGGCAAAAGAGGAAAGACCAGGAACGGGATAGGGATGTTGGACGGGATGAAGGGAGGAAGAAAGTACACAGAGATGAAGAAGGACCTGTTGTAGAGTGGGATTTTGGGTTGTCTTTTGTTAGGAGTCATAATATATTTATTTCGTAGTTCATCCAAAACCTACCTGGACCGGTAGATAACTTAATAAAAAAAATGACGGTCATGTTAGTTTGGAATGTAGGAGTAGTAGTGAGCTGTTACATTGAAAATTTAACTTTAATCGGTAGATTTGTGCTAATAGTTTTGATATTTTGGACTAGATTGCATGTCGGTTGATATTGGCAAGGAGGTGTTGTAGTGGGCGGTTATTAGTGGGAGTTCGAAATGCTTGGCGTAATTATAACGTAGTAGTCAAATATATTCAAATCTCACTAGAAGCTGGTTCCGCAGATCCCTGGTACATTCGGTGAGGTGCGCAAGGCATTTGCCGGGCCAAAAATTAAACTCAACGAAGCCGGTAACATAACCGCCATTGTCGCCGGTGCACGCGAAGGTCGTGGAATCGATCTCGGCTTCCGTAGCCGTCGACTGGCACGCTTAAAGTCTCCACGCGCGTGCTGTGATAAGAGCGGCGAGGACTCGTGACACGTGTGTGTGTGTGTGTGTGTGTGTGTGTGTTTGTGTCGGTCGAGTGGCTCGCGCTCGACGTAATGCGCGTCCGTGCAGAAGAATCTCGATCCCACGGATTTCGTTTCTTTTTTTTTTACTTGAATAGTTTCGCGAGTGGGTGACGTAGTTGAAGTGGGCGCGACTCAACCTGACGAAATTGCGAACTGCGTAAAATATTCGATGGGAGCACTGACTGCTTGGTCGCTTTTTACCTTGCAAGAAGATTGCTTTTTTTAAAATAAAAATGAAAGAGTTGGTGCTTTGAGCCCAAAAGGTTTTTTTCGTTTTTTTATGCCCACATTGGCTGGGCAGTTGGGAAATAATTCGGATAATTTGAATGAATAATTGAGGAAGAAGATGATGATTTTTTTTGTAAATTCTGTAATCCCTGATGGCAACGATATTCCTTTTAGTTCGTCAGATCAGGTCGCATTTGTCGTGATATCGCGAGTGTTTAAGGCCGAAACTAAATTAATATAATTTTTGGTATTCTAGCGTTGTAGATAGGTTTTGGATGGAAAAAAGTATCAACTCCTTTGTTTTTTTTTTCATTAAATCAGACGTAACCTGACATCCCACATTAAGTTAAACTGTTCTTCGATTATGCATACTTCCTTCCTCTCTTCAACCCATTCATAATCTTTATCCTATTTCAATCCCTTCCTCGTTTGCCTATCATTCCCCCCTCTATGCTCTGCCTCAATCTTTTTGGCCTCCTTTGAATTTCTCCCCTTAATCATCTCTTCTCCCCATGCACAGCACTTCCTCGTTTGTTTTCATTCATTCTATCACAGTCTTCAACATCCCACAGCCGGTCAATACCCCCTTCATCCACTTTTCCTGCCTCCACAGGATTTCTCCCAACAAACCCCTCTCTTCGCCCACCATACCAAGTACTTCCTCATTTGTTTTCTTCTCTGTCCATTTCACCTTCTCCATTCTTCTCCACACCCACATTTCAAAAGCATCCAGTCTACGTCTATCCTCCTGCTTCAATGACCACGTTTCCGCGCCGTACATAGCTATGCTCCATATCAAAGTTTTTATGAGTCTTTTGTTAACATCCTTATTCTAAGTCCCTCTTATGGATTCCATCCTGCTTGTGAAACCTCTTTGCTTAGCGGAATTCTTCTTCTTACGTAGAGATCGGGATGGTGCGGTAGCTAACGTGCCCCTTCCAGAGGACCCGGGTTCGAATCCTGGAGGGGCATATATTTTAGTGGTATCCCGATCCCTACTAGACGTGCTTTGTGGAGGGCACTTTGAGTGAGTACGCTGTCCGTCGGATGGGACGTTAAGCTGCGGACCCCTTGGCGCCTTTCTTTTAAGAGTAGGCTAATGCCGACGTCGGGTTTCTCTCCACCCTTCCTCCATTCCCTTTCCATTCCTAATGGCACAAGTTACCCCAGCTGTCGGTCCTCTCTCCTAAAAACTACTGCTATTCTTCTTAAGTCCATACTACTTCGACCATTTTCATCTAAAACACTCAAAATAACCAAAGTTGGGCCAATTTCAATGCTATAGCAGTGGTGCGAACTGATTGAGGGATAGATAGATAGAGGTCTTTAATTTGGTGAAATTGAGACCTAGTGGTTCAGTCTTCCATTTAACCCATTGTCGTATACATACTATATTAGGCGTAAAATTTATAATTACATGCATGTACACACATAAATACGTATAGGAAGACACAAATTCACTATGTATAGATTTGCCTTCGAAAAGAATATATAAATATATACATGCAAACATATATATATAGATAAATATATTATATATATATATATATATATATTCCATGCATACATATATATATATATATATATATATATATATATATATATATATATATATATATACACATATATTTTTTTCACATTTGCATCCATAGGGATGGTAAGCATTAAAAAATGAGCTAATACTATCGTCTGAATTTTAAACTCAAGTGGGGACAAAAAGGGGAAAACATTGATTAATTCATCGGAGAAAATCAGGTATAAGTCAGGAACAGGAATCCTGTAAATGTATTCCCACTCCTATGTGAGAGGAGGAGAATATATCTCCTCTCTCCTCCTGTGGCTTCCGGCGTGTAAAATTCATGCAGTTTTGTGCAATGAAGTACAAGCCAATGCTTCTCTCTCACTGTGTGCCGTCTGCGGTTGCCCAGGAAGTACTATCGGTATCCAGAAAGTGACGTGAAATTTATCGGAGGCCTAGCTTGGATTTCATGCCAACCATTTATAACCTTAACTTTGTTTTCCGGATAAATTTAATTCAGCGCAACACCACTTAGTTTTCTTAGAAGTACTATTAAGACGTAGAAGAAATTCTACATAATCATATGATGATAATAGATCGTAGATTTTCAACTAAACTTAAGATATGGTTAATGAATCTCTATGAAGAAGATGTCGAAATTCTAGATCAGCAAGCGATGATCGTAGATTTCGTTGATCTTCTATTGAACGTACGATACAGTGGATGAATTGAGATGATGTGGACATTCTACACAATAAAACTGCAATAAGATAAGACTATAAGAATGTGTTATATTTCGTGAGTCTTCTACGGAACTTGAGTCGTGTTGTGCTAATTACATTATATGATAAAACAAAGTTAGGATTAATCTTTCAAATGCGTAAAAAGATTTCCATGAGGTTAAACCACCAATAGTTAACCTCATTAACTTAGGACTAGTTGCCTCACATTGTCTTCGTACAGGGCTAACTCGCTCGACTTAAAAATATTGATTGAAAGTACAGTTTTTATTTATTCATGGTTATTAAATAATCGTGCCGTGCCGTCTTATCGTCGCGTATTCCTTGGGAGATTGTCACGTTTACGTATGTGTGATTGTCGCATTTTTTGTAACCCTTGCCTCGCACCTTCTCATACTTTGAAAATTTTTTGAGTAACATGGATCGTTCTTTTCTATCGTTTAGTAATTAAGTCACAAATGCTGTACCTAGCGGGATTGGAAGTGACGTGATGGAAATACTATTCCAAGCCCGCGAATTCATTGGATATCGTTTTCATATTTGTATATTTTTCACCCATATTAATTTTTAAAATTTTATTAATGGTATATGCCCTATTGTATCTTTACCCAAATTTTTCCCAAATAAAAATTGATCCCCGTATCTGAATTATATTCTTTTTTGTGTAATTCCTTTCGAAATTGTCGATGTAGATATTCTACGTTTGAGTTTGTGGTCCAATTTTTATTATCTTAAAACTTTGAAAACATACGCTGAGCAGAGACAGTGGTACAGGGAGGAAGGCAGACTCCTGATCCAGTTTAGTGTGATGTGCATTAGTTCAGCTTTGTATTTTTTCTGTTTGTACTCCCCTCCTAATTTTTTGGATAAATAGGATAAGGGAATACATTATCTGTAAAAGGCAATTCATCCCATTATTTACTCCGCGACTTATGGAACAGTTTTTCAGTGCACACGGAATTTGGATTAAGAAAATGAAACGGATTTGGAAGACTCTTTCAATATTTAAATTCATTGGCATTTCATTAGTCGAAGTAAATTTTTTCTCAATTCATTTGCGGTGGGAATATCCCTATGTTATATTTTCATTTACTTACGGATGGTTGTCGCAATTAGTTTTCCCTTAAACATAAGGTTTTTTAGTTTGACTAAATTCACATGATTTAATAGCATGCTTTTTTTCTCTTTTCAGAGGAAAGGTTTGTGTTTGATATTTTGAAAATATAAACCGTGTAACATTTGGAAAAACTTTAATTTTTTAAATTAAAATCTGAAATTGAAGATTTGAAAAAAATACGTTAAACTTGAAATGTAAATATTTCTCGTACACGACAAAATTTTTAAACAAAGAGGTACAATCATTTTAATTACACTGGTATCTTCATCTACATTAATCAGAACTATCTTTCCCTCATACTCTCTTGATTGTTAGGGCATCGAAAGTGACATCATCGATAAGGTAAATTGAATTTTTTAACGATTCTACGAGAAATTACTTCTTCTCATATCCTCGAAATTAAAAGAAGATTTGATGGCAAAAGGCAAATATTTTGATAGAAGGTATTTGGGACAGTATCAGAGGATCAAAAGATTAGGATCACAACTAGCAAAGGTTGGCATTCTATTGGAAATTTATATTTACTTAATCGGCACCAAAAAATTCAAAATTTTGAATCTGTTTTTATTGAAACAATTATTGATATTTTTCGAGGCTAACAAGTGTATTATATTCAATATTTTGCGTTTCTCTTACTCCCGTGTTGAATAAATAAGTTTTAGACGCATTAACAAGATAGTAGAAGAGCTGAATATTTCGAAATCTACCACCCCTCTATGTTTTTACCATCAATTTTCAAACACCATTTGTAGATTAATCCATGAATTATGTCACTATTAACTTCGTCTATAAATATTCAACCTGACATCTGCCACTACAATAAACCCTTCTTCAATTCCGTATACTTCTTCCCTTCATTCCGTCCAATATCTTTATCCTATTTCTACCCCTTCCTCGTTTTACTAACATTCTCCCTTCTATCACTTACTTCAACATCCCATTACCAATCAATACGCCCTTCATTCTTTTTCCTGCCTCGTTAGGATTTGTACCAGCAATTCCCCTCTCCTCCTCCTCCATACCAAGTTCTTCCTCATTTGTTTTCCTTTCTGTCCACTTCACCTTCTCCATCCTTCTCCTCACCCACATTTCAAAATCATCCTATCTATGCCCATCATCCTGCATCAATGACCACGTTTCCGAGTCGTACAAATACAGTTTCCACATCAAAGTTCTGACGAGGCATTTCTTAATATCCTTACTCAACTTCCATATCACCAATTCCCTCCTCCATATAAAATCTTCTTTGCCTAGCCCACTTTTTACATGTACATTATTTAATTTATTTATTTATTTTAGAATTAAGTTACAATTAGGCGATTTTCCTGGTGTCAACGGCCAAGTTTGGTCAAAGATAACTCTTACAACGAAAATTACATACATACACGCACTATAAAAACAGATAGGAGACAAAATTTTCTTGCATACATTTACACTTCCACATCACATACAAACAAACTTCCACATCACATACAAACAAACTTCCACATCACATACAAAATGCCGTCCACATCACATACAAACAATATTTTAATAACTACAATGAAGTTTCTTACCCAGTGGCTGCTTGACACTAATTCTTAAAACTCCTAAAATTGGATGGAAATGGCTCAAACAAGCCTCCAGGCAGCTGGTTCCAATCAATAATAGTTCTATTTAAAAAAGAGTATTTTTTCTTATTTGATTTTTGCGTTCTTATTTTTATTTTGAAACTGTGGTCGTTTTTTCCCTTAAAGTTAGGTTTTTCCATCTCTTTTCTCAAATCTTCCCACGCTTCGTCCTTTTTAACAATTCTATGCATCGCGCCTAACCTACTCCTTTTTCTTCTATTTTTTTAAACTCTCCCGTTTCAGTTTTTCTAACATTTCTGTGACACAATCTGTTCTTTTTTACCTTCCGAGTACATATCTTGCTGCCTTTCTTTGAACTTTTCTATCTTTTTAATATGTCCCACCTCATATGGATCCCATACTATGGAGGAGTATTCTAGGATAGGGATAACCAGTACCTTATATGCTTTTTCTTTTGTGGTTACGCTACTCCCTTTTAAATTTCTCATTACTCAATGCAATACATGTATGCATACTGCAAGTGTACAGTCCCATGTCAATCTAAACACCTAACTAAAATGTTTAAAAGTACCGTATAAGTCAATAATAAAAATTATATCATTTCAAGTTCTGTATCCCTCTTTGTACGATCGTAATGAACCATGTAATCGCTTTTAAATCTTTAACTGTTACACATTTTCTCTAACTTATTTCGATTTTAAGATTTGTGAACCATTCCTTAATTAAGTATGCGTATCATGAGTAACAATAGAACCTTTTTATAAGCTCACCCATTTCTCAAGCACGCTGCTGTTATTTCTTGGAAATAAAATCCCCCCCCGCCTAATTGTTCTCTTTTTCACTCGGCGAGCGCGATCGTAGTTAAGGAGAGTCCTTCCTTCCAAGATCCTTCAGTTCCGCTCTAACGAGTATTTACTGCAGCGGCGCGCTTTAGGAATAGCAATTATGGATAAAATGCTAGTCGTGGAGATATTTCGTGAACGGAGTGGCGGACATAATTACTAACAAAAGGAATTGCGAAACAAATTGGTGCACGACATGCAATTGCATGTAATTGAGGTGGAAAACACGTAGTTCTCTAAGGAGACGACCTTCGCGTACAATACGCTTGTTTTTTTTTTGTTCGTTTAAAAATATCGCATTATTCGGGCTGCAGCGAACAATCTACATCTTAAGCCATACTACGCAAGTCGTCCAAAGGGCGTGTGGCGGGGGTTGTACTTACCTTTTTTAATGAGTAAAAATGAGCTTTTACATGAATTTACAAAATACTTTTGCTCATGTGCAGAGAAACGCGTACACTTGTTGTAAGCATTAATGTATGTTTTACGTTGTGTAATATTGGATGTCTTCGACTTAACCATTGAGGCTTTACTTTTTAAATGAATAACAATGGGATATTTTTGTAATGCTTGCCTATTGTGAGAGTTTATAAAAGACAATCACTTGAGTATCCGTTTGTGATGGATATACTGGGTCCTCTATAAAAGTAATGCGCATTCTCTGGGAAAAATAGATCTATTGATCGCAATTGCACAGATACTTAAAATTCTTCAAAATACTTTCCCCCTGTATCAGTACACCTGAGGAGACGTGTCTGCCTCGCCTGGAAGGCACCCTGAGACTCCTCGACGGGAATGTCTCTATTAAACGTTGTAACATGTTTTTGGATGAGTTCTACGGTAACCCAATACTTTCCTTTCAGCTCTTTCGTCAGTCGGGGAAACGAAAAAAGTCGCACGGAGCAGATTCGGGACTGTAAGGGGGCTAGGGGTGCTCCGGGCCAGGAGGTTGGTAACAATGAAGGACGTGTGGCTTGGGGCGTTGTCAGAGTGGAGCTTGACCGTGATGTGAGCCGTGTTACAAAGGCGAAAAACACACTTCACGCGGAGGCACGTCTTTCCCCTCAGACTGCTCGGAGCAATCTGGCGACCGGCTGCGTTGGAAGGGCAGACCCCTCACCACATTTCCCGACCGGTTTTACCGCACTGCCATGTATAGTCGCGTCACAACAAAATCATGCGAATTACTTTCATAATTGATCATGTAACTCTCATGAAGTATAATTTTCTGTGCTAATCACTGCCTCTGTTCAAAGGAAACTCATGTGTCGTGCATTTTTCTTAGGAAAGAAGCATCACTTGAACCTGTCAAAGATGTCAGTCTTCTTTCTATCCATTATTTCATGCTAGTGGTCGTCTGCCGGTATACTTCGGGACCATGGTGTAAGTCCTTCGGTGTCATAAGGAAACAAGGGTGTCTCGTACATTTCTGCTAAGTCTTTAAATAGTCTTTCCAGCTCTCTTCTTGAATGAGAGGGCTCCCAACATAATTCCTCCAACATACCCCTCTAGCTTATTTACTTATTGTAGCAATGTTGTTGGGTTTTCGCTGAACTTTACGTATCTAAATCTTTGGCAACCTTTTCTTCCAAGGATCTTAAATACCTGCCTCGTATTCTGAATTGGATTTGACTATATGAAAGGAATACGTATCTTTAAAATTTTCGTTAAAATTCCCTACGTCCCGTTGGAATAGGTTCTTCTTGTAACGGTTGTTTTTTTTCAAACGAATCAAGGGAATTATTACTGCACTTCATCCAATTCTTTAATTAATACTTCTCTCTAAATGATCACAAATACTTCTCTACTCCTCTTTCCTCCGAGTGGTTTCCTGCATTATTTTCGTGATTTATGGTTAGTAAGATGGCGTAACAATCCGTTCGTTCGCGCTCTCTCTCGCCCTCTTCCCTCACGCGGGGCATGACTGAGGAATATATTTAAATAACATCCACCGTAAAGCCAAAACCCGGGGGTTGTTTAGTGTGAAGAGGGTGGGGGATGAGAGAAGGCACAGGCTCTTTTCCGTCCGCGGCCTCATCCGGCGTTGGATTTACGCATTGCGGCTTTATGTGGGGGGGGGGGCTCTCTCGCGAAATCTCCGCTCGCCCCCCTCCCCCCCTCTCTCTCCCTACGCCTCTGCTTGGAATAACCGGTAATCTTATTTTTTTAAGCGAAAAATCTCCCCAACATCTTTAATTATGTATTGATCTATTGACCCGTGTGAGGGGGTGTAGTCGGCGGGAGGGTATGTCCGGGGGAAAGGGGAACTTCCTCGGCGAAAATAGTCGCGGTTGGTGTTATCCCAAATTCGCGAAGGGATCAAGAGAAAACGGAACTTCAATATAAGGTTCATCTACATCTACACAGTACTACGCAAGCCACCGCAATGGCGTGTGGCGGGGGGTGTTAGGTCACCAGCCGTAAACTAGAATATAACCACATGCAAAACCAAATTATTTTACCTCTACTTAAATATTAGTTTTTTTCATGCATTCGACAAACACACCATTAATAACACCTAAGAAAACACTTCAATGCGAAAATATTTAATAACAGGATACGTACATTCAAATCATGCTGTAAAACTATTTAAAAAATTATCTGTTGAATAAAAAGAATATCATGTACGAAGAAACATGCTAGATATCAACAAATATATATGTGTATATATATATATTATATGTACATATATATATATATTTATTTATTTATTTATTTATTTATATATATATATATATACACGCTACCAATTAGAATTGTCTCGCGATTGCTGTAATGTCTATTAAAATCTCTAATGTTTCGTAGAAAAAACGGCATTTTAAATCTATCCGTTCTATTATAAATCTCCCAGATTTTTACTTTGGTGATCTGATTTACCATAGGTTGGTACTTTGCCGATTTACATGGCAACAGAATTTTTTTGATAGGCATTTTGATACCATCTTTGAGGTGCCATGTGGGGAGTGAGATAGAGAGAGCACCCCCTCGACCGAAAAACGCCGTCCGTGGGATGGGACGTTTAATTTTGTTACCCCTATGCGAATTTCACTACTACAATGGACTGCAAAGTTCGACGCTGGGTTTCTTCTCTCCATGGCCACCCCATTCCATCCTTTACTTCCTGAATATAGGGAGTGGAGGATGGAATACCTCTGTAACAAATTTTCTCACCCTCCCACCAAAATTGCGCAAATGACTCTCAAGCTGTCGGTTGACTCATGTGATATAAACTTCTCCTTCCACCCGTCTAGTCGGATGACAGTTCGTCTGGTCGAGTACACGTACACATTGGCTGCCGCATTTTGAACTCCTGTCTCGCATTTTCTCATATTTCGAGGAATTTGCATATAATGTGGGAGTGGGTTGGGAGGAGGATGATGATGGGGGAGGTAGGGGGGAGACTTTTGGTTGGTCGTAGCCGTCGAGCGCCGCGCACGCGCAGTCTTCGGGTGGCAGCTGTTGTTACACCCCCCCTCCCCCTCCTCCCCCGTTGTTGGGGGGGGGAATGGGATGCTGCTCCCGTCAGCCGGTAACAAGAAATCCATGAATGAAGAAGGGCGTAGGTTTGCTTACCCTCTGCGCTTGGAGGGCGCTGATGATAAGGCCAGCTTCCCCATCTCCTACCCCCCCTCCCCCCTGTTTCCCCTGTTTCCTCCTTTCCCCCTCCCTTCCCCAAAATGGAATGCACTGGGCTTGTTCTTTTCCCTTTTTCGTTCGCGTCGCTCTCCCTGTGAATCTCGATAAGAGACGCTCGCTCTAAACGTCAAGTGTGTGTGCGTTTGTGTGTTTATGCGTGCGTTTTCCTTCCTTCCACTCTCTCTCTCCACAAAGTTTTTATCTCCCTGTATGTATCTTCAGTGCATGTTTGCGCGGGGGATAATTTTTCGCCTTGAAATTCCCCACTTGGGTTTCATCCTCGCGTTAGCTATGGCAATAGAATAGTAATATCTTGCTCAACAGAATTTTACAGTCGTCGTATGTCATATGTGTGAGCTTGGATCTCTCCTGTTTCATCTCTTCCCTTTTTATCGTCAGAAGGAAGTGTCGAGTATTTACGTTGATGACGCCAAAGAGTTTTTTTTGGAGTTTGAAAAGGGAAAACTCCCTGTGTTAAGCATACAGATCCTCACTGTTAGCGTATGTCCCCATTGTAGAGGTGACATTCATTACTGAGCGTTTTATAATCGGAATACGAGCTTATTTCAGCGTCTGAGCGAAGAAATAAAGCAAAAGCAGACAAATTTGGAAGCCAAGAAGAAAGTATTGTTTCATCAAGACAATGCAACCAGCACACAAATCCGTTATTGCAATGGACCAAATTCATGACTAATAATTTGATTGTTGACGGACCAATAAGCGCAATGTCGTCATTTTCATTGTCACTTTTGGCATTGTAGTTGTTTGTAGTCGACCCGTTTATTCACATGTGTTGCCTCTGACGAATGGGATCCATTTTAGTTTTCACAATACATGAATAAATCAAGCAAAACCGGCTGCATTTGGCCAGGAAGAAAGTGTTGTTTTATCAAGACAATGCACCAGCTCACAAATCCGTCACTGCTAATGGCCAAAATGAATGAATTAAAGTTTGAATTGCTACCTCATGCACCCTATTCGCCATATTTAGCCTCCTCGGATTATTTTCCTATTCGCGAAATTGAAAAAAAATGGCTCGGTCGTCAAATATTTTCCAACAGTGAAGAAGTGATGTCGGCAGTTAACGGCTATTTTGAGGAGCAAGACAGTTCTTATAATAAAAAAGGGTATTTAACTTATTGAACATCGCTGGGAAAAGTGTATAGATCTGAAAAGAAACCATGTTAAAAAATAAGTACATTTTTTTCCAAAATTTTCGTGTTTTCTTTGTTGGCTCAGCTACTTCTGGTATTACCCTCGTACGTTATATATTAAACCAGAGAATCGCCACGTGGTTGGGGATGTATGGCGCGGTGATTGTTAAAATAACAGTTTTATTGCGTAATAATGGTGAATCAACACATTGCGTTCGGAAAAACGCGCTAAACTTAAAAAAAAACAAGTTCTTCCATCATTAATCGTGTGTTCTTAAAAACTATGCGGTATTTTCGGAGAATGAATATAATTAAGAGACAAGTACCTTTCTGAAAATCCCCATTTCAATTCTTCGCTCTATTTTTTTTTGAGCGGAGGGATTCTAGTCTCTTCCCCTCACACTTTCTTTATTCTCGTTAAAGTTTTAAAACAAAGATGATGTATAGGGATAGAATAGGATGTAGATTAATAAAGGATAGATTGGCCGATTTGAATCAACTCAATTGTATTCGTTACGCATCGTAACTCGTCCTACACTCGTTACAATTAGGCGTAACCAAATATACGTAGGTGCCTCAGATATGCTTCGACAGTTATGACTACCGTTCGTTTCTCATAAGAAGCCACAAAATTGTGAGAATATTTAAATTAAGAAGAATGGAAACAGCAAAATGGACGAATGGAAATGCATGCGAAGGAGTACATGACATCCCTAGGGAAAATGGAGGTTATTGATTAGTTAAGAGAAATTCGAGTAGTAGGAGTAGTAGTATTTAGGGGAGGCGACCGACAGCTGAGGTCATTTGCGCCAGAGGGGATGGACAGGAAAGGATGAAGGGTGGAGAGAAACCCGGCGTCGGCATTAGCCTGCTCTTTACGAAAGGCGCCAAGGGGTCCGCAGTTTAACGTCCCATCCGACGGACGGCGTACTCGCTCAAAGTACCCTCCACTAAGCACCCGAAGCAGGGATCGAGATACCTCCGAAAAATATTCAACACCCCCGGGATTTTAACCCGAGCCCTCTGGGTGGGAAGCAAGTACGATAGCTACCGCACCATCTCGATCCCCGAGAAATTCGAATCAGGTAGGAATTGGCTGGGGCAGTTCTCTGATAAATATCGTAAGGAAAAGTGTATTGGCTAAGAAAGGTGATAGGGAGGTAAGGAGTCGGCACTTTTAACACTCTTAAGGCAAGTTGAAAAGTTTTTAGACCATGGCAACGTTGGAGTTCAATCTTATTTTTTTAAGCCTCTTAGAACGAAGTTGGCACTCAAGTCCGGGTAACTAAGGCAAACTTGAGAAGTATTCAATTCCTTCGAAAAATAAGATACAGGGATTGATTTCTTTAAAAATATAAATAAGTCGGTAATGTGACGTAAGGAATTGGGAATTTTCGATTAGGACAACTTATATACCTTTTTCAATAGTGACATCAGTTTTTGTTTGGTAAAACCTATTTCATTTTCCCTAGGAAAAATCGATAACTATAGTCGCACCAGTTATATAATGCTATTCACGACCTCTCCTGGGTGAAACACATACGGGGAATATGTGGACAAGATTACAAAAAATTAGGGTTTATTAGAAGAATACTTGGTAAATGTGATGAAAAGGTCAAAGAGAAATGTTATCTTTCACTGGTTAGGCCTCATTTGGAATATGCTGCAAGTGTATGGGATCCTCACGAAGTTGGATTGATTGCCGAATTGGATCCCGTGAAGCGTAGAGGAGCTAGCTTTGTTAAAATTTGCCATGATAACCTTAATAGCGTATCAAAACT